>NW_024467580.1:297979-369343 GCF_000804445.1 Metarhizium album ARSEF 1941 | reverse complement strand
CCCCCAACGAGCTGTCAAGCACGAAAATGGCCACCAGGAACTTCGGCACAACCCAAAACCTGAGTCGGCAAAGCATGGCTCCGGGGTCAGGCAGCTCCGCGAAAAACAGACAATTGGTGAGCACCGCGCCTGACGGGACTGTACACCATCGGCACGGTGCCCGTAGCTGACACGGTTGGGGACCAGGCACAGCTCCAGTCGCAGCTTGCCCAGTTATCGACCAATTTATCGGATACTGAGAATCTGCTGCGCATGACGAGCGTGCAGGCCGAGGCGATGAGGGGCTTGGGGAGCTGGCACGGAGGGCTGTGAGTGGTACCACGCGGGCGAGCATGAATCGCATGGTGTGCTGATTTTGCTTTCAGGTTCATGGCTGCTAGTAAGGTTCTTGGGGAGGAAAGTGTGAAGGAAACGAGTTGACGGCTTGATGAGTCATGATGATGATGGTTATAGGTCATGGGAGCGCAGCGCTTTCAATGTTACTATTCTTTGCTCGTTGTACGCCGCATGGGCTTGGGTTCCTGTTTGTCCTGCGCGGTGTGATGCGGCCATTCTCCATGAGCGCCTCACGTTTCCGTGTTGGGATAGCAGAGCGCCAGTATGGTACAAGCAGCAGATGAAAAGGACTGCCGTCACGACCTTTCCCACGGCTGTGACGATATCCTCATCTGCCTTGACATAGATCCTAGGCCCCAGAGCTCAAGTGGCTTCTTCTCCTTCTGGGGCCACTCCGCCTTGTTCAGCGTCAACGACCTTCTGCTCCCCTGAACGGAGTGCCTTTCGCCTCTGCCGTGGTGCGTCGACGGGATACCTCTTTGAATTCCCACACGTCTTGCAAGCAATGACGAGAACATCGGCCCAGGGCTTGCGACCCCCTCTGCTGGGGTTCTCGATCGACGAATGGGACGTCTGTCCCTCCACCAGCAGCGTGTCGCAGAACTTGCAGATTGTCCTTTTAAGCGCTGGACTTTGTCGAATTTGTGCCTTCAAAGAAACGGCCCTCATGTCGGCGACTGCCTGGCGGGACACGTTGATGATGGCTTTGTGTTGCTTGTCGGTCTTTGTCGAAGCTCGGACCGGTGCGTCTGCCGTGGATGGACCATCTTGAACTGCGTTGGCGCAGCTCGTCAAATATTTCGCCGCCTGGTAGAGGTAGGACGCTCGAGAATAAATGATTCTATTCTGGACCCCTGCGGCCACTTTTGTCTTCGCTTTTGTCTTGGCCATTGTCGTATGGGCGGGCAGATGCTCCATGGTCGGCGTCCATAGGTCACAACTCGCACAGTGAGCCGGAGGCAGTCATCACGTGATTTCTATGCACAGACCAGTTCGCCTGCATGGCAGCAGAGCGACGAGCCACTCTTCTCTCCCTCGTCAGCCGCCTGGAGAGCCTTTCGAAACCTTTCCTTGTCAACACCGCCCGGAATTGGGACCTTTAATCTCGGTCATCTACCTCGTCTTTGCGACAAGTTCTTGTCTTCACTTCTATACTGTCAAGTCATAGACATCTAGAGGTCCTTTTCCCAACAGCCGGCCCGCGCAACGGCGTTCTGTTACTTTTTGCGCACAAGACCTGATCTCACCAGCAGACGGCTACAGCTCTCGAGGCTTCACACGCGCTCTCACACCACCCACAACACATCCGTCAGCATGTCTCACGAGGAGGATCTCATCGACTACTCTGATGAGGAAATCGGCGCCAACGAGACCGCCGCCGCCGGCACCAACGGCAAGAAGGGCGAACTCGCTGCGTCTACCGATGTCGACAAGAAGGGCAGTTATGTTGGTATTCACTCGACCGGCTTTCGCGACTTCCTGCTGAAGCCTGAGCTCCTCCGTGCTATCGGCGACTGTGGTTTCGAGCATCCATCGGAGGGTTAGTCCTGAACATCCTAATACCCTAAGTCATCAAATCCCCTCCCTCCAAAGTACAAAGCGTCCGTCCATCTTCGCAACGAAAACAAAATGCGCGCGCGCGGGTTTTCTACCCCGAAAACGAGAGTCACTGTCCTTGTTTTCCATGGACGTCATCTTGGGGACTTTGAAAAATGATCTTGTCAATTATGACTATGCATGGCCATCGATGAACTCGTCGCGGCCAGAAAGAGTGTATCCATCGTATGGTAGGAGCGAAACCGTCCTTCGACATTGGCTATTCTCATTCAAAGCAGCTTGAGCTGTGTGGGAAATTCTGGCAAAAAAAGAAAAAGGAGGGGTGGCATGGCTGAAAAGGCCCTTAGCATCCTACCAGCATGGGTATCGCGTCCATGTCCACGGCCAGCGGATGAAGGCTTTGTTATTGTCGCATTGCGGAGGCAAGCGAGGCATTCCGAATGTCCATGACGACCTCGACACGCCGCGCCTCGTTCCTGACGTGGTGCTTGTTCGTTTTGACGCCGCCCCTCATCGCTGCGACGGTGGACGGACGGGCGCTTTTGACGCATTGCATACATCATTCGTTTCTACTTGAAGAAAGCCCATTATCTAACATCCGCTCGATCGACAGTCCAACAAACCTGTATCCCTCAGGCCCTCCTCGGTGGTGACATCATTTGCCAAGCCAAATCCGGTCTGGGTAAGACGGCTGTCTTTGTCCTCGCCACCTTGCAGCAGGTCGAGCCCGTCAACGGAGAGGTTTCGGTTGTGGTTATGTGCCACACCCGTGAACTTGCCTACCAGATTCGTGATGAGTACAATCGATTCAGCAAGTACATGCCCGACATCAAGACCGGCGTGTTCTATGGTGGCACTCCCATCAAGACCGACATGGAGACCTTGAAGAACAAGGATACCTGCCCGCACATCATCGTTGGTACTCCGGGTCGTCTCAAGGCTCTCGTGCGCGACAAGGCTCTCCGTCTCGGCAGTGTTCGCATCTTTGTTCTTGACGAATGCGACAAGATGCTTGACCAGCCCGGTAAGGGTTCCCTTTCCAAGACGATGTCTTCGGACGACAGATACTGATGGAAGTAGACATGCGCACCGACGTTCAAGATGTCTTCCGTGCCACCCCTACCCAGAAGCAGGTCATGATGTTCTCTGCTACCTTGGCTAATGAGATCAAGCCCATTTGCAGGAAGTTCATGCAGAACCCTACTGAGCACTATGTCGATGAAGACACCAAGCTCACTCTGCACGGTCTTCAGCAGTATTACGTCAAGCTCGAAGAGAAGGAAAAGAACAGAAAACTGAACGAGCTTCTCGACGAGCTCCAATTCAATCAGGTCATCATCTTTGTCAAGAGCACCATTCGTGCCACCGAGCTTGACAAGCTGCTGCGCGAATGTAACTTCCCTTCGATTGCTGTACACTCTGGTGTGAGCCAGGAGGAGCGGTGGGCGCCCCCCCCCCTTTTTTTTTTTTTTTTGGCGTCTGGGACGCTGGACAACACGAATACATCTAACAATGGACAGTATCAAACGTTACAAGGAGTTCAAGGAGTTCAAGAAGAGAATTTGCGTTGCCACGGACGTTTTTGGCCGTGGGATTGACATTGAGCGTATCAACCTGGCCATCAACTACGATTTGCCGGCCGATGCTAGCTCGTACCTCCACCGCGTCGGTCGTGCGGGCCGTTTCGGTACCAAGGGCCTTGCCATTTCGTTTGTCAGCTCAGACCAGGACCAAGAGGTGCTCAAGGAGATTGAGAAGCGGTTCGAAGTTGCTCTGCCGTAAGTGTCAGCCCTTGTTTCTTGTCTTGGGAAAAGAAATCTCTGGGTGGACATTTGGTGCGCGTACATTGACTGATTGTTGTTAGTGAATTTCCCAAGGAGGGTGTCGATGCCAGCACCTACATGGCCTCGTAGGCTGGCGCAGTCTCGACGAGGCGTACTACGGATTGTGATGGTTGCGGCTGGCCAGGAAGAAGGGGATTGAACGCGAATGACGTCTCTCGCCTGGAAGCCATGAACAAAATTGGAAGTGATGTGTGTGTGCGGTCTCCAGTTTGCTTGTATTCAATATAGCCGACAGTCAACAGGGTTTGAATTTTGGTACATGATGTTGAGTACGTGGCTGGTTTTGCGGCGGATGAGTGAATGTGGTTCGAGTCTGGTGGGAACTGCGGCTCCTCCGAGGGCCGTGCCCCACCACAGGGCTACCCTATACAACCGGCCTGCTTCCTCGACTCGAGGTTGGGACTTTGGACCGAGTCCTGGATTCATGGTCGCTACTCCGTAGCATGTCGGCATTTGCCGTACCTTCACAGCCACTCGATCATGTTGGTACCCGCTTTCCCTGGCTGCGGCGGCGAAGCCGGGTCAACGCCAGCCAGCCGGGATATCTGCCTCTCTACGGAATACCGAGCAAGATGTAATGAGTCAGCGGTATCGGCGGGTGGGCCATCTTTCCACACGGGACAGGAATGGGTCGGGGTCGGGATGTGCCCAGGTCGACATGACGTGCTGGCCTCGTGACCCGTACCGCCGGACCTGGCTGGAGTTGACTCATGCGATGCTGATGCAAAAAACAGGACTGGGCCGAGGGGCATGGACGGACAGGCCACAGGCAAGGGGAACTAAACCAAACTAAACCAACCTTACGGGCGGTTAGTGAAGAAGAGGGCCTGAAACGAAGTCGACAGCCCTCCGGGCCAGGGCAGGGGTTTTTCTTCTCGCGCGTGATTTTGGGCCGCGGACGAGGCCGGCCGATATTTGGAGTTCTTGATGCGCTTGCGCCGCTACGGGAGGCTTTGCTGAAGCGCAAAACTGGCTCATCGTCAAGAGAAAAAAAGCGACAGGGGGTGATCCCAAGCGCCTCGCCTCTTCCCTTCCAGTTGGCCTTGCCGCGACCAAGTCAAGTGGAGATGGCTGCCTCTCTGCCCAATGACACTCTGTGACGGACCATGTTCCCGTAATGAGATTGAAGGATAATCGAGAGTGGGTGAAGTCACCGAGGTGTGTCGAATTTGCGGAGCGCATCCGTCGTATCATCCCATCCCATCGCACGCGGCCATGGAGTGATACCCTCGACACCACACCATGTGCTGCCACACTTTTCGTGCCCAGTGGCAAGGGGTACGGAGTACGAGGCAGCATCTTCTCGCTTTCCAACATGGCGAACCCTTTTGTTTCGGATCCCACGTCCTTGCATGCCTGCCCGTCGTTTCACCCGCAGTGCGGACTCCGGAGCAGGGAGGAATTCTGCAGACGACTTCTTTCTGCTTTTGATGTTTTTCGATTTACTCCATTTGGTATTTTGAAAGGGGGGAGATGCTGGTCGTACAATTTAAGCGATGATACTCTTCTTCCCTGTACGTGTGAAACAGGACTAAACCTGGAGGCAACTTCCCTCGAAATCATCAGCGTTGGATGGACTTCTGCATGATGATTCATCTTGCACAGGGTGAGCTTCGAGGGAGACGGCTAGCAACAGCCTGACCATTGATAGGAGGGGCGTCCGGCGGAGCAGAGAGGACACGAGAAGCAGTTCAATGTTTGCTTGCTGATGGACGGTCATGGATCCCATCGTGGAGGATTCTATGCACTCGGCTGCTTTGGGACGCCTTGCTCAGCCTGAGGCATCAAGGCACAGAGGACGGAACACGGAACGCGGAGCCCGGAGTTACTACTCCGGACTTCCAGGCAGGTAAGGGCCTCTTTTCTGTGCACTCTTGCACGCTCATCGTTAAAGTAGAAAGTAGGCCCTGTGCAGTTTCTTTCACTCGAGCTGGATAAAACACTGAACGACAACGCGCGGGTACTAGTACTATCGTGTGTCGTTGTTGCGTCTGGTTCGCGAGAGTACTCCGTAGCAGTGGTGCGTACGACAAGACACCACCTCTGATAACTAGCCGCTAAGCGCCTACGACCACTTCTTTCGAATGCAGAGACAGGGCTTGGTGCCTAGATTCGCCACACGAACTGTCGATGCTAGCAACATGCGAAAAAGGCATCTCGCTGCAGCGCTCTCTCGCCTCGACCAGCAGGCATCATCCTCGGGCGGTGACTTTTGCAGGTCAAGAGGCTTCCACAGTGGCGAGTGCGGCGCCTTTTGGATTCGACGCGACCAGACCTTGCCCTGCTGCTCTGACCGACTTGTTGAAGCGTTAAAATTCGACGTGAAGTGCCACGACCCCTGAGACACCACCTGACACCGACGTATCCGGCCGGAAGAGGCCCGACTGGAAGCTTTGCCTCGTGCCGGAATTCGCTATACGGGAGAAGAAAAAAATAAAATAAAAGCCCAGCTGTGACAGTGACTGGCTACGAAATTTGACTGATGGTGAACGAGGCTGTGTGATGCGAGTTGACTCCTGTACCTATTCCCCCCTTCGTAGTTGTAATAGCAGCAGTTTGCCGTGCTGGGAGGCTGTGAAACCGTAACTGCAGCAAACGAATGTCTCTGACTGATGGCCGCCACTCCGTTCCGTCAACGGCATGAATGTACTGGCTGGAAAATCAATCAGTGGCAAGTGGCTACAATATTCTTGCCCCTCGCCCCTCATTATCATCCCTTGGCTTCTTGGCTTCTGCGGTGGAGTGGAGTGAGATCACCGGTATCGTAATATGCCGTGTTTCCTAATAACGGGCTGTGACTCTATTGCGGAGGCACTGAGGCAGCAACCGGAAATGGAAGCATCGCCAGCCTCAGAGGCATGGAAGATTCGTTCCTATAGCCCTCCACGGGAGTGGCTACTAATAAGGCCTGCCATACTCCGCATAACTTGCCTGATTTTGCCCTGATGACATGTGTATCGCAGTAATGTCACGTCTCGCCCATGCAGCTGTGGACTATGCGGCTTGCCCTCGGGTCACGTCGGTCGACTCGGTCTGAACATTAGCAAGACCCAATAGTACAACGAGTGCAGTGCGTGGATGAGTCAAAGACACATTTCACTGCCGAATACACTCACTCTGTACGGCGTGCGGAGTACAATGCCTGCAATGTGTCTGCTTACTGGCTGAAGAGTTGCTGGACAGACTTCCTCACCGGAAACTGCTGTGCTTCTGAAGCAGGCTATTTGTTGTAGATTGAGGCCTGACACCATGTCTGCTTTGCAACGCTCGGCTTGAAACGGAGTTCGCATCATCAGCACCAAACACGGTGAACAAGAGTATGACATGGAAAAGACCCTTGACCCAGCCGTTTGAGCCTGGCAACCTCGTCAGTTGGCAGTGCAGCCTTTGACCCGTGAAATAAAGTGCCTGGAGAGCCTCACCTCGCGACCATATTCTGAAGACGTGGCTTGGCTTGCGACTGCGGACGTGACGGATATCTCCAGCAAGTAACTACTCCGTGCGGAGCAATGCAAGCGAGCCCAAGGCAAGGTTGCGGAACACACAGGTCAAGACGGAATAAACAGATGGATTTGAGCCTGGCTGCATCGAGCGCGACAATCTGGCAGCCACAGAAGAGAAGAGTCATAGCCATGGCCTTAGGAACGCCACATTTGCCGCTGCCCATCCATCAGGTTGTGTCGTCCACCACACAACTTCCATGTTATAGCCTTGGCAATGGCACTGACGGGCAGATGAGAAAGGAGCCAATCTGCCAGTCTGCGTTTGGACATTGCCGTGGTTTGTTTGGTGAGGGCGAAAAGACCTCGCCGCCACCCCAACAGCAAGAGGAGCACCCGGAGCAGTAACAGGGGTTTGAAATGCGGCGGCCGAACTGCACGACGGGCTCGAAGTGGGCGATGTGCTGCTAAGTGCGCCCGCTGGACGGCGGACGAGGTGGATGGGATGGATTGAAGTCAATCACGTCCAGACGTCAGTCATGACTGATGGCACTGCACTGACCGAGCGCAGCGGGTGCAGCGAGGAGCGGGCAGGCAGCGGGCAGGCAGCGGGGGGGTGGGAGGCGAGGGCAGTCCTCCCAAGGGGTGGCCGGCGACCAGTATTTTGGGAGTGGCTGATCCAATCAGCGATTCGCAGAAAGCAGATTGGCCAGCTGCGGCCAGTGAGAAGGCGGTAGTGGATACGCGGAGGGGCCACTGATTGGATAGACCAACACACGGGGCACTCCGTACTCCGTCATAGTTCACGCGCGCGCGAGGTACATGTGCGCCGGGGGAAGATGGGGCTAGATGCACCCAGTACTAGTACGTACTCGAGACGCGGCAGACCTTGGTTCCGAACACGCCCATGATGGTGGGCTCGCTCAGTCGTACCGAATACTCAGTGTGCGCTCCTTGCCAGTACGGAGACGGAGTACCCAGCACCTGGCTGCCGTGCGGGTGGCGTCCTTTCTGCGTGCGTGCGCGCGCGGCCTCCACAGCAGGCAGGCAGCGCTTCCCCCCTTGGTGCTCACTGCTCTAATTTCTGGCCGTTCGTCCAGAGACCGGGCAGTCGGTCGACGTGACGGCCAAGGAGAGGCCATTTCGCCTGACCGTGGATTCAAAACCACTGGCCCTCGCATCGGCTCTCTGTTTTCTTTCCCCTTCGAACCTCAATCTCGACGCCAAGATGCAGTTCAACTACGCCTTGTAAACGTTGCCAGCGTTTCTCGGCAGTCTGCTTTGGTTCATCTCCACTCCACGGCGCACTCTAGTTTGATTTCTGGGATTTTTATTCTTATTCTTGTACTATTTGTTCTTTTCCTTCCCACCGGCGCAGTCGCCAGTGCACCTCGTCAACACCAGACACCAGACACCAGAAGACTGGACACCAGCACCGACCTCGTCTCTCTTTGCTCGCAGCGGCATTCACTTGCACCTTGCGGGCATTTCCCCAGAGGGACGACCGAGAAAGGAAAAAATAAAGAATAAAAAAAAAAGGCAAACGGCACCACAGACCAAGCAGCACGCATCGCACGCGCAACGCAGAGATCCCGTCGAGTCCATCGCCGGCGACGAAGAATCCGTCTGTCGTGTTCTTTGTGTGTTGCTCGACTCGCTCTCACTTACTGAGCCTTTTTTAATCGCAGCTGTGTCATTCGACCCTGACGCAACCGCCCAACCAACCCTCGGTCTGCTTTTAGTTCAGCAGCACCGACCAAAGCAAAAACCCTGTCCGTCGTCTTCGCCACATCTTGGCCGAGGCGTTGCCATCGGTCGTTTTTTTTTGGAGGGCCCCCGTCTCTCCAGTCACTGCCTCGCCGCTCCGAAGTCGCCAAGCCCCTTCTCGTTGGCTGCCACTTGGCCCGCGCGGCAAGACTCGGTCGCCACCGCGCTCAGTCACCTGGCTCACCTTGGGACACCGTGGAAACGCTCGCAAGTCAGATCGAGTCACACAAAGCATCCGACCACCCGACCACCCTCTCACTCGCCCTCACCCCGTCCCATCCCACTCCCACTGAATCCCCACTCCACTTTCGCCTTCGCCTCGAGGGGCCGTCACGGGCTCTGACGCCGTTGTCACTGCTCGCTCTCTCCGGTGGCCTCGCCTCCCAGGCTCCGTCGAAGGAGTCACATCGCCGGCACCGTCTTGGATAAATACGCTATTCCAGGCGCACTCATACACGTCTTTGAGCCGCATCGCTTGCATCACCCATTCACTGTTCCTGCATTGCGTCCACCCGCACCCCGAATCGTGACGACCCCTGCACTACCTTTTCGTCGTCACCGGACACGGTCGAGTCCATCTTCCGCAAACCCTCCTCTGCCGTTTCTTATTTGCCGATGGTAGTCACTTTTTGAAGCTCCCATCCCCGTCACCGCCGACTTGTCCGTAGGAGCATTTGTCGCAATGCCTCTTGCAAGTTATATTCCCACTCCAGTCGCCGTTACCGCTTCGTCTACCGGTCTGATCCTCGTTGTAAAGTCGGCTGTTGCCACCAGTGTGTGAACCGCCGCTTCTTTGCGCTCCGGATTTCGGCTCCCACAAACAGCTAGCAGATGCTGCTTTCTTGGACCCAGCCTTACTCGACCACGGTATATCTCGAATTGCTTCACGGTCACCTACCGGCATATCGGTTGACTTTGGCCTGACGGCGACTGGAACCTCGACAGACAACGGCTTAATGCGATACTGATCCAAGCCATTCATTCCACCACCCCTGCACCACCCACGAGCCAAGATGAGGTACCACGCAGATAAGCCCGCCTTCGTCGCCTCTACCTCTCAATATGCGCCTTATAGCTCTGCCATGAGTTCTGCGGCCTCTGTCTCTACAACATCTGTATGGTCCGACGCCGCCTCCCAATCATCCGACGACACCTCCATCTCGGCCAGTACCTCTGATTCCGACTCGGCCGACGCCTTCTGTCGCTCCAAACACGCCGCTACACCTGCTCAAACTTTTGCTAGTCACCGCAGCTCATCCCACCAGCCTGATGTCGAGGCTGTGCCACCCGAGTTGCGACAGAATCCTAGACGCACCACCTCTGCATGCCGCACGGGCCGAGGAGGCTGCCCCCCTGCTCTAGTGCGGCAGTCGGACCGCAAGGTCAATTTTGTCGACAACCTAGTCGGTAGGTGGCAACTATTTGCCTCTTGTCCTGTTTATCCAATGCTTAGCCTTTTCTCGCAGATTCTTCCACCCAGATCGTAGAAGCGATCTGGCCCCTGTCCTCGGTCGTATGCCGTAGCGAACTCGGCAGCAAAGTCGTCTTGCCTCTGCGCACTTTCATCCAAGAAACTCTGCGGCGCTCACGTACCAGCTACTCCACACTACAAGTGGCCCTGTATTATCTTATTCTTATCAAGCCGCACGTTCCAAAGCACAACTTTACTACCGAACAGCCCGTCGATAGACACGCGGATCGGGCTCTCCAGTGTGGTCGTCGCATGTTTCTCGCAGCTCTTATACTTGCCTCGAAGTATCTCCAGGACCGCAACTACTCGGCTCGTGCCTGGAGCAAGATTTCTGGGCTCAACACTCTGGAAATTAATCAGAACGAGATCGCCTTCCTCGTGGCCGTCAAATGGAGGTTGCACATCACGGATGAGGTTTTTCGGCGCTGGACTGAGATTGTCCTGAAGTACACGCCACCTCCTTCACCCCCCTCGCCTGGCGCCGTCTCTCATGCGTACGCTCGGCAGTCTGCCGACTGGAAGCAGCTCATTTTGAAGCTTGAGCCCGAACTCGCGAACATCGACGGGCTCGTTTCCACCACATCCGCCAGCGCCACGGCTGGTGACTTGTGTACGCTCTCCCCCCGAAGCATTCTCAACCACCCCCAGGAAACCCGCAGCAGCCCAGCCGTTGTTCTCGACAACTTGAATACAAGCTCGACCCCGACTACAAAGTTGCCCATTGTGCCGGCCGTTATGGAGTCCTCATCCAGCTGTGTCTTTACTCCTGGCCGACTGGCTCCAGCCCTGACTCTCTTGCCCACTCCACGCCTTACACCGCAGATCAGCGGATTCTGCACTCCTGCAGTGAGTGCCGCATCCCATCTTCTGGGCAAAAGCAACGCAATGGGTCTTGCCATGGCCCACGTCAGCACGTTCAACACCACACATACAACTCTGGATCGCTTCTCCTGCTCTGTCACCTCTTCGCCTCAAGGATACTGTCCCGCCCGTCGGTCCTCTCTCGCCAACTCGGTGTCCACCGCCTCGTCCCCCGACTCCATGGTATCGGATTCATCAGGGTCTTCTCGCTCGTCGTCCGTCTCCTCCGCTTCCAGCCTTGCTAGCGCGACCCTCTACAACAGCATTAGCCGTTGCAGTGTGCCGTCGCGATTCCGGTGTGCGAAGCTCTGGAATGACCGGGTGAGCTTGAGACCTTCTTTCCCCTCTGTTCCCGAGGATTACGATGAACACTGCCTGGCAGCCTCACCTGAGTCGTGCACCGACCCAGAGACGGCCAAACTCGGTGATTTATGTCTCGACACTCCCCTGGCGAGACGTGAGCGAGGGCTCGGCGAAATGGCCCGTGATCCTGCATCGGATGCCGCAAGGGCTTTACAGGATCTTCACAATCACAACGTGTCTGCGGACGCTACGCCCACAGCCATAGCTGGTTCCAAGCGAAATCGCGCACCTTCCATTGAAGATGCTCTGCAGGAGAACGTCCGCGATATCCTTAGACGCCAGTATGAGTCCCCTGACCCGTGGACCCCCCATTGTGTGAACTCCCGTGCAGTTGCTTCGGAGTCTCGCCTACAAGTTCCCGTCCATCCCAACTTCGGCCGTGACACAAAGCGAGTGTGCTGCTCTGCAGAAGCTGCCACTGGCTATCAGAATGCTAGCATTCACCCTGCTATCAGCCTACGACGACCTGGCATATGGGACGGTATCCTTAACTGAGATGCACAAGCAGTCACGAGCATTCGTACCACGCCAACAACATCCTAAACCGATTGGACACCAAGGCCAGAATCCATAACAGCCTACATGCAAAGTCGAACACGGTCTGGCCAGTAACATGCAGACTTGCTTCTGATATCTTTCTTGCCAATTTTTTTAATATATCGTCGGCTTCCTTTAATACCCTGGAGGGGGCTGGAGTCATTTGTCAATGGGAGCTTTCTGATGCCATAAATCCTTGGGCGTCTCTTTGTTTGTAGAACAGGTGGATGGCGTCCGGGGACATTGGCTGAGAAACGCGATAATATATCATCCCAGGAACGGCGCACTGATGGGGGAACAGAGGCGAGGGTTCAGTGATTTTCGTTTTTGTCGAGTTGTGAAGCGATGAGCAAGACGGGCAGAGAGGAGGCATGTCGACAAACGACGAACGTGGCCTTGTACGACTAGAAGACTCATGCACGCATCTTGGTTTGTTTGCAATTTTCATTTAATGTATTTCGGAGAATATAGTCAAGGGCACCTCTACGGCGATTTCTTCAAGCACGGGACGCCAGCACATATGCCAAACACGAAAGGGAGAGCACGATCAGTGTGCGGACAGCTACAGCCATTTGCACCTTGGAGCATGCTTGACGACCGCCAAATAGGTGCTCAAAGTTGCCTCGCACACGTTTGCAAAACAAATCAAGAAGACAAGTTCAACATGAACTTGACGGCTCTTGGGGAAGAAGGGAAAATACAAAAAAAAAAAGGGTACCGCATGTACCCAATAAGACCCCCACTCGACCTCCTCGACAGGCGGTTGCCCCCGAGGTTAATGTACGGACCGGGACACGAAGGAGAAGAGCATTGTGGAAATCCAAGGTTTAGGAGCCAGAAGCTGTTCTCGATCGAGGAGAGCGATGATGCTATGGCGAAATCTAATAGCTAGCTTGGAAGAGTCCTCGAAGATAGTGGGCACTTCGCGAGCCGCGGGGGCCTGCTTTGCCACCTTTTGTTTTGAGATTGGTAAATGAGGCGCTTCCCCAGGCAAGCGGAGGAGAGCCAAAAAGAGAAAAGTCCAAGGAAAGCTGACCTGCCCGGCTGAAGTGACTGTCTTGTCTCCCTGGTTGATTATTGACGTGTACGATTGAGATTGCTTGTGCAACAGGAGGAGGCTTAGCTTTGCAGCTGATTCGACGTGTGGTGGCGACGTGGACGAGTTGAAGCAAGCGAGTTTGGGAGCATCATCCATCATCCGACTCCCAAGTCGCACCACCACAACAAGAAAAACGCCGAGAGGGGCCAAGACGCGAGCCTGAGCCTGAGCCTGAGCCTGGCCTTTGCGGCAGCTGTTGATGCCTGGACGGCGCTGATCCCGTGAGCATAAGTCTACGCGTCCGCGACCAATGTTATGTTCCGCTGCTCCGCGTGAGTCATTGGGTCATGGCGTTTTGCCTTGGCCTTGTTCACGTCGACGGAGCTTGCCGCATTGGGCAAAAGGCGGGTTCATGTGAGTGGTTCGTGTCAGCGGAGATCCGGAGATGCGACGATCCAATGAAATGAGCGCACGCCATGTGGCGCCGCGACTTTTCAGCTCGACTCGAGCATTACCATTCATTACTGGTGAGAAGTGGCAATTACCACCGGCCGACATCACTTTGGGTGGAGGAGGACGAGGACGGAGGACGGAGGACGGAGAACGGATTGCCTGGTTTCGAAAGCGGCGCTGGTGCGTGAGATATCAGCGGCGTGGCGGGCGGCACAGGCCCAGGGGCCAGGGGCCAGGGCCCAGGGGTACAGTTCACGATGGAAGTGACACGAGTCGCTGCGAACAGTGGTGACTTGCGTCGTCGAGGTAAGCATGCCATGAACCATGGACGTGAAGATTCCTGTTCGCTTTGGACATCCTTGCCCGGACAGTTGGCCATGCGCCACGTGGTGTCTGGCGTGGAAACGACGTGAAATGTACTCCCCGTTCGTCATCCCGACCTGAACGAGCGGGCTTCCCAGGCGTACAGCCAGCAAGATCATCGTCATCATGATGGAATTTCTGGCGAGATTTTGCCATCAGCCAGAGGTGACTGCCACTCGGTGTATTGCTGTGAATCTAGGTTTGCTGGACGAGGACATTTGTAGACCCAATGTCTCTCATGCAGCAGTTTGACAACCTTGTAGATAGCCGGACCCCTTGGCTTATGCGCTGGAGCGTGTCCCGGCAGCTTCCATCTTGACGCTTCTCGCCGAGTGTACACAACTGCACTCTAGTTCAGTCCGTCACCACGGACCATGGCTTGCGTGCTCGGCTCGTCTGGCCTGCTGGGCTCTGCGGACGAGTGACGAGTGACCCGTGTGTTGATCGGTGCGCAAATAGCAAAACACACCTGGCAAAGTAAGCAGTCGCACATCCTCAGCCGTCAATAATTGAAGAAATTTCAAAGCCCGTTTCGTTGCTTACTCGTGCGTTTGTCCGTCCCGGCCCCTGGCCCTGGCCCTGGCCGTGCCGGTCACGTCGGCGAGTTGTCTTGTCTGTGGCGGCTGACCAAGCTGAACGCTGGCCGAGTCGAGACTCCGTCCGTCAAGCGGGCATGTGATGGTATTGCGGAAGCTGCATAAACACGTCGAGGGTGCTCCGTATCCGTCGGAGAATGCCCCTGCTGGCGGGCTCGTCGCCCCCCCACGCGAGACGTCTGTCGAGACTGACGAGGTGCTTCCGCACGATGTCCTCTGGCAGGTCCAGGAATACCCAGTTGCCGATGAGGCAGTTGATGATGAGCGGGTCAGGCTCTTCTGCATTGATGACGGCATTTTCGAGACATGCCACCTTTGTCTCCCAGGGCACCGGAACTGGATTCCGACTCTCGGCGCCCATTTGGAGGCCGCCACGGGCAAGCCAAAACAGGCGTCGTTTCTTTTCGTCGTCCCACGGGCCCGTAACTAGATCGACGGGCAGGCGGGTCATGGGGTGAAGGTCGTGTGTGCCCCAGCTCATGGACTCGGTTTTGAATGCCGGCCAGGCGAGCGCTCGCCTGTAGTCTGCCTCGAAGCAGTCACGGGCATTGAAGTGCGAGAACCCACCCTGATGGTCGTGGTTCAAGTGATGGCTGCCGGCTTCAACTTCAAATGGTACGCTGTGTTGATACCATCTGTCTCGAGCATATCTGTCTGACCAGGCTTGTTGGGCCTGAAGAATGAAGTCGATATCCACCCAGGGGAGCTCGAGCATCGCGGACTGGCAACGGTTAGATGCCATGTGCGCTCAACAAGAAAAGATGGCACAGGCCCAATTGCATTCTGCGCTTTCTCACCTGGAACACGGCATCGCCGCCAAACGACGGCCCGTCCTCCTCTTGTATTCTCGGCCCGTGCCATTGCGTCTTGGGAACGCCAAACCACTGGTCCCAGGTGTCGTGGAAAGCCACCATGAATAGTCGCAGAAGCGTAGCTCTTCCAGAGAGTTTGGCACCAATCAGGTGACTTGATCGAGGGAGCGAGAGGCTTTCCGAGTACAAAAGTATGGTTTCCAGCAGCTCGGCAGGCAGAGACTCTAGGACTGTGTGATGTCGAGACAAGCGGCTGGCGCGGACAGAAGCAAGCGATCTCTTCATCTTTCCTGGAGTGCCGTCCGCAGCAGCGACGGAAACTGGGATAGGCGGCGGTTCACGCTTTCGTTTGCCCCTTATGCGGACGGGAGTTGGACGCATGTCGCGCAGATTGTCGTCTCGAGAGCAGATACTCCTCCGCGGTCTGCCCCTCGCGAAGTCGGCATTTGTAACGACATGCCCGAATCCAGGGCTTGACGACTGGAAGAGGCCCTGTCGCGACACTCTGTACTCGGCCTTGGAACGAAGATTGGTGTAAAGGCCAATTCAATCGAGGTTGAGGTTGCGAGATGACGACGATGCGGTTCTGGGTGCTGAGCATGTACAATTAATAAGAAATAAGACAGTTTTGAGTGGATCGGCAGTTGGCCGCCCCACCTAAAAAAAAACCAACGAGTAAAAAAAGAGAAAAGAAGAAAAAAGAAAATAAAAATAAAAATAAAAAGTGCCAAAGGAACGAACCCCTGCCGTCCAGCCAGTCACAAAATGCGCGACGCGCGCTAAGCCCGTCTGGTGCATTTTCATTTGTACGAGGTAAATTTCCACCAAGCCTCGATATTTCTTCCACCTGGACGAGGACGATCAACATCACGATAGATCCTGAGACGGCGAGCCCTTGCCGCTATCGTCGCGTCTGATGCTGGACACGTGGAACTCTGCATCAAGTTGTTGCTTTACCGGCTCGCGATGCAGCCAGCTCTGCGATTGCCTGTGCCGTCCCGCAGCCTCCTTCGCTTCCTGAAGTCGCAGTCCAATGTCGCTTTCTTGGCCCCCAGCAGCGCAAACAGCTTGGTAGCTGCCGGCAGTCGACTTTGTCGACGAGGCAGAACGCCAGAAGGTCTGAACTCTGTGGGCGTCAGATCACCGACGACGTCGAGGGGCCAGCGCCATGTCGGCTCCCGTCTCTGTGCAGTCACGTATCCTTGTCGAGACGCACCGCCGGCAAAATTGGCCAAGCTGGGATTTTGCACCACGGCAGCGAGGCGCGAGTTGTTCGAGCCGAAGCCAGACAGCGAACCAACGTGGCAGCAGAAGCTTTGGGGGAAGAGCGTTCAAAAGGGACCCAAGTTGCTCAAACCAGACGACCTCCCAGCCCCCGACGAGTTTGAGCACGGCTCGTCCATGTTCACCAATCGCCGGACTTTGGCAGCCAAGGCAGCTCTGGAGCCTCGTCTACGATGTACCGAAGTCGACGAGAACGGCAAGGTCATCCTCGTGGATGGGGAGTTTAAGAAGACGGAGCTAATTGCAAAGGTAAGGCAACGACGACACTCGACCTCCCTCCAAGGCGCATTGGTGATGTAATGACGAGGGGCTGAAATAAAAAAACCACAGTTTGGGCTTAACCCCCGAGATCTTCGAAAAATCGACTCCTCCAACCTGCCGCACATCCTCATCCGACCCTCGGCTATTCTCCTCAATCTTTTGCACTTGAAGGTTCTAATCAAGCACGATCGGGTCCTCCTCTTCGACGTATACGGGTCAAAGACATCCTATCCGCAGTCCGCATTCATGTATGACTTGCAGGGGAAATTACAGCAAAAGACGACGCAAGGCGCCAGCAGCAGCCTTCCCTACGAGTTCCGTGCCCTAGAAGCCGTGCTGACGTCGGTGACGTCGGAAATGGAAGCCGATTTCGAGGCGGTGCGAGAGCCGGTGATGCGCATCCTCAGCGAACTGGAGGACGACATCGACCGAGACAAGCTGCGGATACTCCTCATCTTGTCGAAGCGAGTGAGCACGTTTGAGCAAAAGGCCAAGCTGGTCCGAGACGCTATCGAGGAGCTCCTCGAGGCGGACGACGATCTGGCGGCCATGTATTTGACGGAGAAGACGCACGATTTGTACAGGGGCCTGGACGATCACACCGAGGTGGAAATGCTGCTCGAGTCGTACCACAAGCTGACGGATGAAATCGTGCAAGAGGCGGGCAACCTGGTGTCTGGAATCAGGAACACGGAGGAGATGTAAGTGGCACACGAGGACCGGGGCAGAGAGACATTGCTAAAACAAGCCTGCAGCGTTCGTGCCATTCTTGACGCCAACCGCAACTCGCTCATGTTGCTGGACCTCAAGTTCAGCGTTGGGACCCTCGGACTCGCCATGGGCACCTTCCTGGCCGGCCTGTACGGCATGAACTTGGAGAACTTCATCGAGGAAACAAACTGGGGCTTCGGGGCCGTGACGGGCATGTCGACGTTGGCGTCCATCATGGTGTGCGGGTACGGCCTGATCAAGCTGCGCAAGGTGCAGCGCATCAAGATGATGCGCAACGAGCGGCCGCACGTTCCTCGCAGCAGCCAGTACCCGTACCAATACCAGTACCACGACGACAGCGCACTCGGTCTTCTCGACTCTAGAAACAGAGAGATGCTCCGTCGGGCGCACATGCAGAAGGCCATGGCGGCGCGGAGAAGCTGGCTTCCGTTCTGGAAGGCCTAGATTACGTACGACCGCACAGGCATGTAGATGGCGTTGGATGGGGTTCTGATTTTTC
Organism: Metarhizium album ARSEF 1941; assembly: GCF_000804445.1. Taxonomy (NCBI): domain Eukaryota; kingdom Fungi; phylum Ascomycota; class Sordariomycetes; order Hypocreales; family Clavicipitaceae; genus Metarhizium; species Metarhizium album. Next base: position 351,128 of record NW_024467580.1, on the reverse strand, counting down.
TTCTTTTCGGGCCTTGCTTACGGGGAGGCAAACTATATATTGTGTAGGTTATTCTGTTGAAACGATTGCGCCTCTCACCTCTGCTGCTGGAGTCGGTGTATTGGGAAGTGGGATGGATACCCGCAAGTTTGTGCAGGATGACTTGGCACAAGCCCGAATTTCTAGAACATGTCCCGGTAGTAATACATCCTGCTACTACGTAACTACATGTCGAAGGGTTGGGTGACGGGCGTGAGAGAGAGAGCGGAGAGAGAGAGCGGCCACGTCTGACGACTTGCAACCGCCCACTTGCAGCAGGCCAGGAGCCTCTGGGGCAGGGACGAGGGACGACCGTCAGCGTCTACAGCGAGCGACGGGTTACGTGGCTTCACTGATCGAGACGGGGAGGCGGTCACGACCACGACCACGACCACGATCAGCTCGTCTCGGCACTCGAGAAACGGGGGGCGCTGACGTCATCCCCTGCGCCGATCTCCGTCTCCCCGGGGCGCTGCCAAACGGGCAGGGCACGTTAGTTTGCATCCGGCGCTTGTCTCGAAAGCGAAAGAGGCCAACCACCCGTGCAGTTGCATGCATGCCACGGGTCGCTGCCGGCCGCAACGGGCTCGAGATGGGAAAATGGAAAGTCTCGGGCGTCATTGCTGGTCTGCGCCTCCCAAAACAAGCTTCTTGGCGTCGACCCCGCACGCTGAGTGGCCAGCCACTGCCCCTTTGGACGCCTGTTTGGGCGACCGCCGGAGCGAATGCGCCGGCTCCGAAGCAGGACCAGAAAGGATGAAAACACGGCGGAAAGTCGAGTGACGAGTCTCTGCTGGCCATTTTCCAATTTTAATCTTGGGCTTTGTGCAGGGGTGTCCTTGGCGGTTGACGTCAATCGGCGGGTTGGCGGTAAGGGGGGCGCTTTTGGGCTGCGCAGAGACATTGTTATGCCCTGCTTGGTTGCTTGGTTGGTTGCTTGGTTGGTTGCTTGGGCAGGGCAGGGCAAGCAAGGCAAGACGCACGAGGCAGAAATGAGAGCGACGCTGGGCGTGTCGTGCAGGTGACGTGGTATAAAAACATTTGCCCTCGCCTGCGTGACCGCAAACACCGTCTGCCCTCCTCCTCTTTCTCGTGCTGCAGTCCTCCCTCTTTCTCGAAAACACACCTACGTTTTGACACAGCTGGGAAACGAACGTTTCTGCTCCGAGAGGAAAAAAACCCACCTCGCTCAAACAAAACAAAAACCACCACCATGGGCGGCGTACTCTCTTGTGTGAGCACCACCAGGCTCTCCGCTGGCGTGTGGAAAAATGGGACAACCAGGAAGACGCAGATGCTAACGACGGGCTTCTAGATCCAATCCATGTTCGCCACCATAGGCAACTGCATCATGGCAATTGTCAGCGGCATCGGCGGCATTCTACAGGCCATCATCGGCGGAATCGTCTCCTTCGTCGGCATCGTCGTGCGGTTCTTGACCTGCGGGTACTGCGGTCGGGGAGGAGGCGGTCATCGACATGGAATGAGGAGAAGCAGGGTGTAGTACGTCGGCTACTGATTGCGACTGCTTGGAAGTGTGGTGGTACCATCGATACCCCGTGTTACGACGTTTTGATACCTGATACCCTAGTTCCTTTATCATGCAATTTGTTAATGGGTATCTTTTTTTTTCTTTGCTTTTGCTCTCCCTCTTTCGCTTCCATATGTTGACCCTGGTCGCTTGGCCGCCCTACTCGTCCTCTTCCATGACGTTGCGGTTGAAAAACCCGTGTATAGCCTTGCCGGCGACCTTCCCAACCATGGGCTCCAGTTCTGCCACCGTCATGTTCGCCACCTCTTTGATGTTCCCTGTTTCTAGTACGAGGGTCTTGATGTTCTTGGGCGTGACGCCAGGGACTATGGCGAGCATGTCCTGCGGCTCCTGGTTGAACGCCTGGTCTTCTGCCTTCATGTCCTTGTCCAGCCCTGCTTGCACGGCGGCAATCGGATCCGGTTCGTCCTCTTGCGCCTTGAGAGACTCGAATATTTCGGCCGTCTGGTACGGCGATGACGACCATATGATGCGGAGCTTGGGGAAGGCGAGTGTCAGCAGCACGAGCTTTGACTGCAGGTCGGACGACACATTGCTTGGTGCGACGCTGCTCAGGCTGCCTGACAAGTCGGCAAACGGCTCGAGCGTAAACGACTTGTTCTGATCGAATTCGATGAGCAGCATCGGGGACTTGTAGTGCTGGAACATGGTTTCTGCCTGCGTGTACAGACGCCCGTCCTTGAAGGAGGAGATGAGATCGCTGATGGATTTTCGCTCTACGCATACGTTGGGTGAGAGGATGTAGTCGCCGACTGTGAGCATGCAGGGCACGATGATGATGGACCGCCCGTGGAGGAGAGACGGCAGCGAGGAGCGGAATTCTCGAACGTCCACTACGACGCGCGGCGGCTGGGCTGTCGCCGCCAGTCGCCCGCCGCCCGCAATTCGCGTATTGACTGTACGGAGGAACGCCTCTTGCTGGTCTTCGATGCCGTGCGGGTCGACTGTCATGACGATGGACATGCTGGCTCGTTCCTTGATGAGCTTTGTGAAGGAGTCCTTTTCTCGGCGGACCGACGATAGGTAGCGCTGTTCTTCGACTGAGCCTCCATAATACGTAAAGTACACGCGCACGTTTCTGTCATTGTGTGATGAACGGTAGACTTCTACCCTTCGGATGAAGGAGGCGTCTGGCTCGTACATGATTATGTATCGGGGCTCGACCTCCTCGAGGACGTGCTCGTCTTGGTCGCCGTCATAGGCGTGGACCACAACCAGGTCTTGCATTTCGTATAGCTGATAGTAATCTTCCATGTTGTCTAGTGGATCGGCGATGACGTCGTCTTTTTGTTGGGCTTCTTCTTCCGTGATCTGGACTTCGGCCATGAGATGCGCCACTTCGCCTGGCTTCTCAAAGTACTGCGCAATGACGCCTGTGTCTGTTCGTCCCGCCGAGGCACTGGCGTTACCTCCGCCACGGACACGACGCCTTTTGTTAGATGGAGCTTTGCCGCGGCCCATGCCAGCATGGCCAGGCCGAGCGTCAGCTGCGCCATTGAGGGCCCTTTGGTTCTCCGAGAAGAGGGTTGCGCTTACTTGAGCGAACTGTCGCTTCCAGGTCAGGTAGCTGCGTAGACGCTTTCTCATCATGAAGGCAGCCGATGGTTTGTGGGCATCCTCATCGTCGTCCTTGGCGGGGGTTGCAACCTTGGGCTTTACGTGCATCGTTTGCAAGTAGTCGCGGAGCTGTCTACATGTATCCGTGTTTGAGCACATGATTAGTATGGTCCCGTTCGAGTCGTCTCTGAGTGGCGGTTCAAAGTAGAGGTCTCTGTCAATCTCCTCGAGCACTTCAGCCAGTAGAGCCCATTTTGGAAGCTCCTCGAGGACTGGCCGCAAAGAGTCGATATTGTCGCCGCTTTGCGAGATTGTTTTCGCGTTGGCTGAGTACACTCTCCTTCGCGCAGTGTCGAATATGGTCTGGGCGGCATCCAAAAACAGCCAGGGTGATTGATTCTGCCTCGTAGATCCAGGCGGAGGAGAATGAGCCGCATGGATGGTGTCGAGATGCTGTAAAAACGACACGGCATCATATGTTAGGACGGACGTCAAGAGACCACGCAAAACTGTCAGGTCGTTTACAATCTGTCGTGTCTTCCAACTCACTCGGTGCCAATTGGGGTCCAGCTGTCGCCGAACCATGACGTCAAAGTTCTTAAGCAAGGCGCTGTCGAGGTTCCAGTCGTCCATTTCGAGGCCTGAATTGCCCTTTTTGAGCTCGTGAATGCTGACTTCAACACATTCCATAATGGCATTTTGGATATTCTTCATCGAATCCGTCATGGGAACCTCCAGCTCAATGACTTCGGCCTTCTTCTTGCCTTCGAGAGACTGTGCTACAGTGACGTGGAACCTCGGCCACAAAGACGCCTTCTTCAGGAACAGATTGCGCATCATGGTCGACAGTGGGGAAAAACCCGTCGAAAAAGGGTCTGGGTTATCGGAAAAGGCCTTCAGGAAGCCAATCTTGTTCTTCTGCCGATACACTCTGAGGATGAAGGCCTCGAGTGAAGTTGCGACAACACGGTCAGCGTGAAGCACGACAAGCCCTGTTATTGACTCCGGATCCAGCAGGCCGGTAAGAAGATCAACAACCAAGATGCGTGAAGTGATGCTGAAGATGCCACCCCCAGCGTACATCTTCTCGCGCGCACCAACACTCTGAAAATCAGTGTTCACGAGCGTTAAGCCCCGGGCCTTCGGAGAGGCACTAATGGCGGCGTGCTCGGCCAGTGCTTCGCCAATCCACCCATTTTCGCGCTCCTCGGCGCCTACGACGACGACGAGGTTGTTCCCGGCTGCATCATAGGAGTGAAGCAGGTTTGTGACGAGGCGCATCAGCCCCAGGCCGCGGGCGAGCACGACGAGCTCATCTTCTGTCCGGAGCTCCTGGAAGAGGTGCTGTTGATACTCCTGCGACGAAGTTGATGAGTAAACCCGAGGCAGTCGCTTGGCCAGACATTGAAGTGGGAGTAACATACCAATGGTAAGGAGAGCTTGACTGGTTGCGGGGCATTGTTTGCAGACATGCGAGCAACCGGAAAATTGACGGGAGTGATGAGTGTGAATGTGAAATGTGATTGACGATGGAGATGTTCTCAATTTGATTGACGCAGACCACCCGACCCGATCAGCACCACATGGAGCGATTCGATGCGCTGTGGCTCAGTGCAGTTGTAGCCGTCCGCCGACTCAAGGCGACTTCTGATTGGCCAAGATGACGAGCTCATCGCTGTACAGCAACTGCCCTGTCAGCAATTGCGCCTAACTTACAGGCCCGGGGCCCTGCCAGTTTTAGGGCCTAGTACTCCAACATTAGCACTTGGAAGCAGCATAGCACTGCCATGGCATGACTAACGAGGCAGGCCCCAAACCGTCCGAAACCATGGATTGTTAGCCGTCGTGATACTGGTGACTTGACTGCGTTGGCGCCGTGAATCGAGATGGAACACCTTCCGAGAGGAACCGAAGTTTTTACGGGTAGTCATTGTAAGTGGCTCGAGCCGCGTCAAAACTCAGAAGTCAAGACTGGGCGAGGAACCGGCATCTGTTGTCAGGCTGTGTCTGTGTCATGGATGGAGTGGTTGTGCGCCCTCGTAACTACCTAAGTTATACCTTGCCATGTCTGCTACAGCACTAGAGTGTTGCAGATCAGCTGCAGCAACATCGTACTGTCATTGTGACTGTGCTTGGACATGGGAAGTTTATCCCGTCCCACAGACGTGTAGTGGTGATGGAAGACCCCCGATCTTGCAATGATGGAGGGGAATTGGGACAGCTCGCCGTGGATGTCTCTGGCCAGCTGAAGAGTCTGCATGTCTAATTCTGAGTCTGGAGATCGGAACTGGACCATCTTGGCAAGAAGGAATGGGGAAGAGGGGAAGCCAACGAACGGACTTGACGACTTTCAGGACTTATCATTACGTAGTGGTCCACGGACCACAACGCCCATTTAGAGGCCTACGTCTCGGGGCGTCTCGTGCTGAAAATAGTCCGGTGCCCGTCTCACGGCCAAGTGTTTCGAGGGAACATTGTGCACCAATGGCCACCGGACGCCTCCCCCCCCATCTTGACGGTTCCTCAGCGGCCGACGTCATCCATCGATTTGGCATGCTCTGGAGGCCGCGGGACCGGTTTCATGCTTTGAAAAAGTACAAATAAGACTCGCTACAACCTGTTGAATCAGTTTTTAGCTTTTTTTCTTGTTTCCTTGTCCAGAATTTACCCCGTGTTTCCGGACTCACCCACACTCAACCACTCTGTAAGACTTGAAACATTCAGTCAACGTACAATCCGTCGCCAATCAAACGCCAGACCCTGCAGCGGCAACGTCATCATGGAAAAGGTCAAGGAAGCAGTCAACAAGGCTACCTCAAGCTCCGACAGCGTAAGCCCCCCCTGGAATTCGTCGTCACAATCAGACGTCGGAGTCATGGCTGATCTGATTCTCACTTTGCCTGAGAATGCGACAATTCCTACATTTATGTTAACAATTAACAAACAGGAGAAGCAATTCAGCACGCAGCCCATCCAGCACGGAATTGACCCCAAGATGGCTCCGCACCAAGCTCAGCCGGGCCCAGCCTTGGCTAAGGAAATGCCCAGCGAGGAGGGCAGCAAGGCGGAGCGCGAGGCGAGAAAGGAGGAGCTGAACCAATAGACGACGCAAAGGAGACAAAGGATCCGAGGTGAAACGACGCCGAAAAAAAAAGAAAAAGAAAAAGGATGTATTTGTAAGAAAACATAGTCGTACCGCTAAATGAGATTTTTGATGGCGCATTATACTTTTCCAAGGGAGCAGAAAGTACAGAACAGAAAACTCAGCTGCTCATGTTCTCGACTTGTGCTGGTGGCTGTGCAGTGGTCTGGCGTCGTGGCACTGGGGCGTTCCTTCCCTCAGGTCTGTTGTCTGTTGCCAACATCTGGTCACCCACCTCCAGATCCGGTGGATTCGGTGGGACGGTTGACCTTTGTCACCCACCTGCAGTCGTTCACTTCACGCAACTCGCGACCCCAATTGCTCTTGTCAACCCGCGAAAACCATACTCGGAGACCTGGTAACGTTAACTACCATCTCCCACAACCTCGCTCGTCTCCATCCGGCGTAACCGCCAAAGGCAGAACGTCGGCGTCGGGCTTCACGGATGCCTTGGCCCGGTCCCAAATCTGCCCCTAGCTTACTCAGGACTGCACTGCACCAGCAGTCGCATCCGCTGTCACACGAGTCACGACCGGCGTTGAGCCACTTCAGGCTCCGATCGAGGATATTCCACGCGTACAGGCAAAATTCACACATGAGCCCTTCTCTCTCCCTTCCTATACCCTCGCAGTAATAAACAGCCGCCTTCGCTCCCCCGCAGCCCGCTCGACGATTGACATTGACAAAGATCTACTGAGCAAGGGCCCTGACCAACCTCCGCATCCTCCTCTACCATGCCGTCGATACTCAACGAGGACGACAAGGATACTGTCAAGCGGTTTGTCCCCAAGCAGTCCAACAAGATCCAGGCGGTCGGAGTCGCTAGGCTCTACGTCGCATACCCGAACCGATCAAAATGGACCTATTCGGGGCTTCAAGGTGCCATCGTGCTGGCCAATGACCTGGTTGGCAATACGTATTGGCTTAAGATGGTGGACATTTCGGTACGTTGCCGGTCAACTCGCCACCTTTCGGGCAATGCCTCTCGCAAATCCCTCCATTGATGTAAATATGCACAAATACAATACTAAAATGCTTCTTCTGTACCAGCCCGCCAACCGTGGCGTCATTTGGGATCAGGAAATCTACGAGACCTGGCACTACCACCAAGACCGTACCTTCTTCCATACCTTTGAGCTTGAAGATTGCTTAGCAGGATTAAGTTTTGTTGACGAAAAGGAAGCCAAGCAGTTCAGGAAGAAGATGGATGAGCGGGAAAAAAACGCCAGCCGAGCTACGAAATCAACCCCCTTTGGAGGAGGCTCGCAACCCGTCCACAAGCACAGCTTGCTGGGCAGCTTTTTTGGTCATCGTCACTCGTCTGCCCCGTCGCCTACTGAATCAACGAGGCCCAGTCTACTGCCGCATCCGTTTCACCACCACTCGCCTTCGTCCTCACAAAGCATGGATGGCGGGATTGTGCCGTCGCAGTTTCCCTTACTAGATGCCTTTGATCCGTTGTGGAGGGAACATTTTGGACGGGATCTTACCGAAAAAGGTCTTACTGATGATTTCATCAAGGATAACCAAGAGTTCATTGTCGATTTCCTGCGAGAGGAGGAAGCCAAGTTGAATAAACCCTCACTCACGCCGCCGCCGCCAGCGGTCTCTGCGCCTACGAATGGAGGGGATTCAAAAGTTGCCAGGGCACCACCTCCTCCGCCGCCAGGTAGTGTCTCGTCATCATCCTCATCCACGAAACGAGGAGCGCCTCCACCTCCACCGGCCCCGAGGCGATCTGCTAAAGCTGATGGATCACCAAGAGAAGCAAGCCCTCCTCCTCCGCCATCTCCTCCCCGTCTCAGATTCAATGCTCCTCCGCCGTTGCCAGACGCAGGAAAATTCGCAAACGTCGAGCAGCCGAGGCGGAAGCCAATCTCAACACCAACGGCGTCAGTGCCGGGCCCTCTCCCGCCCCCTCGCCCGGCCAAGACACCCATCGAACCCGAGATCTCTAGCCACAAATTCCCTGTTCCTCCCGCCGTCCAACGCCTTCTTCCTCCGACTCCAAATCGTGGGCCGGTGCCGCCGCCGCCCCCCCCTCGATCAAATGACTCCCATTCAGCACCTCCCGCTCCTCCGCCATTACCTCCCAAGATACCACCAGCCAGCAGTGCTCCGCCGCCTCTGCCACCATCGAGCTCGAGACCTATGCCTCCTCCCGCCGCTGTCAGCATCCATCCGCCTCCCCCACCATTGCCCACGTCGAATGCTCCTCCGCCCCTGCCCTCATCGAGCGCCCCTCCGCCTCCCCCGTTACCCTCATCGAATGCTCCTCCTCCTCCACCCATGCCATTCAGCGGTCCGGCAGCTCCTCCGCCTCCTCCTCCGCCTCCTATGCCATCTTCAAGCGGAGCACCTCCTCCTCCGCCTCCCCCCCCACCTAATCGCGACTCAGGCTACTCCTCTGGTGTCCCAGTCGGCGCCCCGGCAGCAGCTGACAAGGGTCGAGCCGCCATGCTGGGCGATATCCAAAAGGCAGGAGGTATCGGGTCCCTCAAGAAAGTTGACAAGACTCAAATCCGGGACAGATCCGCCGCACAGGTCGGCGGAGGCGGTGACTCGGGAAGCGCCGGTTCACCAGCTGCTGCTGGCGCCGCTGCTGGTGGAGGCGGCATGGCGGACGCCTTGGCTGCAGCGTTGAAGAAGAGAAAGGATAAAGTTTCCAAGAGTGGTATGTTGAGAATTCTTCTACACGTGCTATATATACCAGTGTACTAACTGTCTAATAGATGACGAAGGTGATGATGATGACTGGGATTAATTAATACCACGACAAGCATCGTTCATCCTGACACTACAACACAAGTTATGTGGACATGGAAGAGGTGGTATGCCACGACTAGTGTTTGTGTTGATGCAAATTTGGCAGGTCTTTTTCGAAGAGTAGCTCGCATGGATAGGAGTCGTTGAGAAAAGCATTCATTCTACCATGAACTTTGTCGGCACGCTGTCGGCGTTTCCACATAGCAACTCAAAAAAGAAAAAAAAAGAAAAGTTGGGGAAAAAATCCACAAAATTAATATGAACATGCATGGCATTAGCTTTTGTGAAATCCATCAAGTTGGCATAATTTCTTGGTCCATCATGCAAGGTTGCTACTGACGGGCCGCCACAGACGGTAAAAACGGAATAACATGATGCTCGTATTCATAAGTAACTGTGAAGAAGACAACAAAGTTGAAGATTGACAAAAGGACCTTTCAAGAAACATGACGAATGGACGCGCCGTGACGTCTCTCCCACCACGGCGGTCCCCAAACCTCCACTCCTGCTATAGAACTGTCGCGGGACCCAAGGGAGACCAAAAATTGATAAAAGGGGCAGAGCCAATGCTAAGATGGAGTACCATTACAGAACAAAACACTCTCTTCATTTTTTCGCCTCCAGAGGGGTTGAGAGAGAAGACAGCGTTAATGGATGTGCATGCGTGTGCAGCTCCCAGCCGGCCCGGCGTAGGCGCAGCACGAGGTGGCGGAAGAGTTAACCTGGAAGAAGAAGACTCGAGGCATGGAGTCAAACAGCGCACAGGCGCAAGCCAAGACGGCAAAGAGGATGCGGACAGGGTGCACGGAAAAGTGACAAAAGGCAAGTAAAGTGTGGTCAGCCCAGTTTCTGTTTCTCTTCTCTTTGTTGCTTCTTTGGGCTAGAGTTGCAGTCGAGGGGATGAAGCGCGGGTGGCGAACCAGAACTCTGCGGTCTTGCCGACGGGGAGATGAGTACGGCAAGATGACGACAAATGGGGACTTAGATGTCATCAATGTCGACCTCCTTCTTCTTATCATCCTCGGAATCCTCTTCTGAGTCTGCGTCGCCGAACTCAAAGTAGGCCTCGCCGTCCTCTCCTTGACCGAAAGTATCGGTCTCGTTGATCTTGGCGTGCTCGGGCAGCTCGCCATATGATTTCAAAGAGCGAGCCTCGTCGGCAGTGTACTTGAGAATCACGTCGCCTTTGTTGTCCTGAAAGTCACGCAAAGAGAGGAGGATGATGTCACCCTGGTTAATCCAGACCTTTTTGCGCATTTTGCCACGGATCTGCAAGAAAGAGAAAAAAATTAGCCAAGTGTATTAGTGGAGTGGGAAAAAATAGAGTAAAATTGGTGCTTGTGGCCAAAATTCTGGCCCTGAATGCACAGCTCGTGATCCGTATACGATATTTCATCAGGAACAACCACATCAGTGGATGTCATGATGTTGAAATCAACATCACAGAGTGATCCAGGTTCAAAGGTGGCGCCGTAAATGTGAAACAGCTGAGAGGCAGGGCCTTGGGCCCGAGGAGGACTGATGAGCGGGAGGGGTGTTGGGTGCCTTGTTACATACGTTGGCGAGACGCTTGCTGCCGTCGAAGCAAAGGGCCTCGAGTCGTCCGTTGCCCAGCATCTTGATGACCTGGGCGTATTCCTGGCCGTCCTCCTTGAAGGTCAACTCTCGGCGCTGGTCGTCGTTCTCCTTGGTACCTCTTCTGCGGTTCTTGCCGCCCTATTATTTGCAATACTGGTCAGAGAGACATGTTTTGGCGGTCATGACCCGTCGTGAGGCACACCATGGCGGGGGCGGGGCAAACCCAGCGCAGCCGGCCGCAGTGATTTTGTGTCGACGCACCTTTCCCTTGTTCTTAGGCATATTTGACTGTGGTAGCGGCGATGCGCGTTGCGATGGAGATAATGATGTCGACTGGGACGGAGTCTGCGGACACGGAGGAGCGGGGGTTGTTGGGGGCAGGGCAGGGTTGTGGACGCGATGCTGGTTGCTCGGAAGGTGTGAGGTCTGTGGCAGCGGTGTTGAGGAAGGAACGGTGTTGTTTATGAAGTAAGTGGGCAGTTTGAGGACCGGACCAGGCACTCTAGGAATAAGTCCTATGGAGTACCCAACTGCTCCGTACGTACGGGCGGGCGCTTGTGTGCTGTGGGGATTTTTTTGATTTTTTTGATTTTTTTGATTTTTTTTTTTCGATTTTTGATTGATGGTTTTATTCTTTATTTTTTCATTTTATTCGCTCACGCATCCTTCGGCTCAGGTTACAGACGCTGAGCTTGGATCGCTCCTTCCCAATCATCTTGGCTCGAGCCGTACGTCCACCTGCAACGCCGGCCGGGCTCCCAACTTTAGAAGTGATTCATTTTCGCCATGCGGCGTTGGGCCCTGTGTGTGCGCCTGCGATGACTCAATGTGGGCTCAGGCGCTGCTGGCTTGTCCGCGGGCAGTCGGCGACATGCCATTGTTACTGATGGTTGATAGTACATGACTTCTATTGCTCGATGCGCGCCAAGTTTTTTCCATGGCAACCCAAGTTTCGTGCTAGCTAGCACAGCACCGCCTCGCCAAACGTTCCTGCCGGCGGCGCTTACATAAGCGACCCCGCTGAGCTTCCGCGGCGCTTATCACAGTCAGTGCCTGACGTGCGGCAGCCAGTCACACTAGTGTGGGCCCGGCCTGGTTGGCTGGCGCCGTCGTCCTCTCACACACGATATCAAATCTCCAGTTCTCAACTACATTCTTTTTTCTGTCCCAGCCAGTCTTTGCCGGCCACGACCTTGCCGATTCCCAGCCCCTCCAACACCCGGCTTCGAGCCCCTGGCCTCCGAAGCGGCAAAGATGACACTAGCCGCCGGGTTTCAGCTTCAATTCATATGGCGATAGCGACAGCTCTCGTGCGACCTCTGGTCCCACGCTCCCCTCTTCTCAGGAGCTCATATCTGTCGTGGTCCTCGACATCAGCGCAGCGTCCGGCCTCCAGCGCAGTGCGGCCGCCGAGCCCCAAGCGCCAGGCCCGCAAGCCCAAGCCCATCAAAAGATTCGTACCCGACGAGGTCAAGAAATTCGTCAAGCCCGACGGCAAGCTCCTGACCACGCCCCAAAACCGAGACTTCCTCCTCCAACACGGCCTCGAGCCCGACAATGGCCGCATGACGCTCCTCCACGGAGGCCCCGAGCTGTCCAGGGCAGCTTCGGATTTCAGCGCCATGCTGGCCTACAGTCCGCGTCACATCATCCACCCGTTCGACCTGCGCTATTTCGAGCCTCGCGGTCACCCTCTGGCGCCAATGAAGCGGGCCAAGTATGCTCACAAAACACGACACGAGCCAATGTGGATCATGGTCAGCTGTGCCGGAAACGCGTCCGCCGTAGTGCGCACGCTTACCCGCCGCCGACTGACGCGGTGCATATATGAAGCTCTCCACGGGCTTGGATATCGGGCCGGGTCTCGAAACGGCGAGGTCAGCAAAGTCTGGGGAACTCTTTGGGTCGTGGTACATGACCCCGTCAAGGCGGCAACGCAGTCGCCGGAGCGGTTCGGTCGTGTTGTAGCTGATGCCCTGGTCAAAAACTGCAGGACATGAAGGCGGTATTGTACAACCCGTGTTTGAGGCTTTCAGGGACGCACCGACAGCATGGGTCGTATTGGTATTTGGCCGAGGTCATCCATGGGTAGGTAATTGCTTCGACCTCAACACTTTGGGAATTGAAAGAGGCCGCAGACAGTCTCGTTGTACTTGTTGGATCGAACAGCAAAATTTATTGCTATGCAGACCGAGCTTTCACGTATACTAGTCAATACCATGCCACGACCTGCAACTGACCAGCCTATTTATTAATCGGTCCATCCATCCCTCTGTTATGCGAAATCCCGATTCACATGGATGCCTCGTGCCTGTACGCGTGGGTCCGAGCTCGCTAGACAGACATGCTTTTTTTCTCTTTTTCCTTTTTTCCTTTTTGCACAACGCAAGATACGAACAAGGCCAAGGGAACGAACCCCGATGCTTCGCTACAAAGCTCTGCCGCAATCAGCTCCAATCCTCTGGCCACCCGTTCGATAGACCCTGCTTCCACCCACTCCTCCTTGGCGTGAAGCCCTTCCCCCGCTGGGCCCCAGACGAGGACGGGAATCTCTTTGCCAGCCAGCAGGGCGCAATCAGTCCAGTATGGGCCCTTCCGGAATTCAGTCCTTCTCCCCAGTACTTTACTGGTGACTTCGCCCACGAGAGCCGCAAAGGGGTGCCCGGGTTCAATATTGAACGGGGCCCCGGCACCGGTCACCCGCAAGTCGTACCTGAAGTCCTCGACCGACTCGGTGAGACTGTCGAGAAAATCCCGGACCTCTCGTCTAACCGAATCGACAGACTCGCCTGCCACGGTTCGACGCTCCACCACCACGGTGCACAATGCCGGGTACGAAGACTCGACCAAAAAGTAACCCGCCCTCGTAATGGCATCTACACCGACCGTCGGCCGTGATCCGTGCGACGCCCGGCCGTGAATATCGACCCCGAGCCTAACGAATCCCTTGTGGCGCGGCGTGGATCATGTCCTCGCCAGTCGGCTCGCTGACAACGGCGCCGTCTGCTCTCCAGCAGGCTTCGAGAACCTGCTCTGTGCCGATGCCGCTTGCTTCCTCGCCGGCCACGCCAGCGACCACGACGTCGCCCCGGAGGGCCCGACCCTTGGACGCTGCCAGGGCAGACATGGCAGTAGCGATTCCGCACTTCATGTCATGGGCTCCGCGCCCGTAGAGCTTCCCGTCCTTGATCTCCCCGCCTAGAGGGTCGTCGCCGTAGCCTAGCGTCGCAACTGTGTCGATGTGCCCGTTGAACATTAAATCCTTGCCTCCGCCTAGGCCCCGAACAACGCCGACGATGGACGGCCGCCCCTTGTCTGACTCGATCCAGTGAGTCTCAATGTCGCGGTGCTCGAGCCAGGAGCCGATGTAACGGGCAATCTCGGCCTCGCCCGGGCCAGGAACCGACCCCAACGCTGGACTGGAGGAGTCGATGCTGACCAGGGCCTGGGTCAAGGAGACGGCATCGTCCGAGGAGACATCGACGGGGGTACGATAGCTTCTCGCTCCCTCTGTGCAGAGGAGAACCACGACAGAATCTTGCCCCAGGCCCAAGGCAGCCACGTCAGCTTGTGTAAGGCGTCTGAGAGCGGCAAGAGGTGAAGCGCCGCACGGCCCTGCTGATATGTCTAGAGATTTGAGATGTTGAGACGCCTCGTGCGCCTCGTAATCGGACACGGTCAAGCTGGCATCCACGCCAGATTTGAGCAATGGCCACGCAACGGGCGACAAGGTGGCACAGTCCAGGCCAGCCATGATGGTGGAATATGTCTGAACACGAACAGACCTGTTGGCGCGTAAGCTCTTGTACAAGCATGCTGCGGTGTCAGGTTCAACCGCCATGACGGCCGTCTTGCAGGCCTTTCCTTTGTAATGCGAGACGACGGCTTGTGCGAGCGAGCCTACACCGACAGGAGAAATGACCAGATCCGCTCGAGTGCCGTTGAGCTGGCTGTCGATCTCTCGCAACATGGCCATGTACCCGTCCACGATCCACTGCGTATGGGCAGCCATTAGAGGATGGCGGCTAGAATGCACGACGCCAGGGGCGACATCTCACCTGTGGAACCTCATCGTAGTCGTCAAAGGAAAAGTCTTGCACGAGGACGCCGCCCCTGGCGGCGCAGGCCTCTCGAGCAGCGCCCATGGCGTCATCGTAGGTACCGGCATTGACGACGACGACGGCGCCCTCTTCTTTCAATCGTTTGATCGTCTCTGGGGGCATGTCCGAAGGGACATGAATTTCCGCAGGCACAGCCAAGATGGACGCCATCCTGGCCACGGCTCTGCCATGATTACCCTCGCTCGCTGCATAAAGTGGAACGGGCAAGCGAGCAAGAGCACCTCTCACGGCCGTTAAGTCTGCATCCAGGGGGAGGTCAAGTTTTTGGGCAATGGCGCGAAAGGTCCCCCATGAGGCACCGAGGATCTTGAAAGACGGCAGACCGAATCTGGTGCTCTCGTCCTTGAGATAGACGGCCTTGATACCGAGTTCCCGGGCAACATGGTCAAGTCGCACGAGCCTGGTGCAGCCGCCTGGGAACTGGCCGTGGAATTTGTCAACAAGCCTCTCGTCGTCAACCGACATGGAACCATCGGCATGCCACGTCGCAGCAGCCGGGTTAAGCTGCATAGCCCTTCGAGACGAGGCCATGCCGGCGGCTTGGGAGGGGGGGGGGGGGGGATTGCCTAGATTTTGCGGCAGCTTACAGCGGAGAACTGCCCTCCCTGGTGGGAGCAAAAACGCGCAATGCTCCTGGCGAGAAGCACAATGATATTTGATCATCACTTGGAGGGAGCATTTTGCTGTCAGGTGTTTCATTTTACAGTTTGCGGGCGCCTTCTCCGCACAGATTCCGAACGCCTTCCCGCCGTTATGTTATTTTGCGGGCCAGAGGTTGCTCCTCTAGTTCCAATTCGTTGCGAGGAAGACGAAATCTGGCTTCCGGGATTGAAAGCCGCTATTGTCCATATAGGTTCCGGGCCTCAATGGGCTCAACTGACCAGGGACCGAAACCAAGCAACCAGGCGCGTTGAAGCTGTGGAAGATGAGAACATGTCAACTGCCTAGGCGGATGTTTGGATTGTGGTACGGAGCACCCGGCGTCAACCACTGAGTTGCCGGGTTCAAGCTGCGTGGTCTGGTGTCCTTGGTCCTCGCGTTGAAATAGAACCGTCCGGTCGCGATGATCGTCCTTGGCCGACGCCACCAAGCTTGCAGGACTGGGTCTTCTCCAAAAGCCACCGCTTCAAATGTTGCCTCGTACTTGCCATTATTATTAGTAATGGGACCAGTCTGTCATCTCCCCTTCTCGATTCAACCCGACGACGGCTTGACATTACTTGTCTGCTTGCAGACAACAGACGTTCCTATGCTGGCCCGCGCCATTCAATCGTTGCCGTGTAGCCCGTCAAATATCCCGCCTGAACCGCTGCCTGTTCGTCTGGGGCGTAGGAGCAATGTCAGCCCACGGTGATTTCTTCACGGGAGGCGAGGCCGACCCGAGCGTCTCAACCTCGACCGGCTTGGAGTCGCCCCAAGGAATCTCTGGAACCGATGCGACTCCCGGTCTACCTGCCGAGCTGGACTGGTCCGAATACCTCTTGTTCGGGGCCGATACAGGTAGCCAACATGTCGTCTCTCCGCGGTTCGCTTGGGCGATGCCCGACTTTGATGCCCAGGTCACGAGTCTCACGTTCTCGCCTCCGACTGCGCATCGTAGCCGTGCCCCCCCTTGCTCCTCTATCTCTGCTCAATATCAATGGCCTGAGTTGGAGCCGGCGACGTATCAAGAAGCCATGGACGAGTTTTTTGCCAAGAATGGAGCTTGGCGGCCCGCAGAGCCGTGCAATCATTGCAAGCGTCTGCGTTTACAATGTTTCATACTGAACACTACAGAAGCCAATCCCAATCCCGTCGATTCTTGTTCTAGTTGCGTTGCACTTTTCAGAATTTGCAGTCTAGCGGAGAGGGCGAAGCGCGGGCACTCGCAGTTTGAGACTTCACGTCCAGTCATTGGGCACTTGCACGGAGTCAACGAGGAGGAGAAACGAGACAACGAGGAGCAGGAGAAGAAGCAGCAACCGACTTGGCGTCAGACTCCCCGGCCCGTTACCGGCTCGTCGTCTGCCATGGCCATGGCACCTCTACCCTCGGTCACCAGCAAGAGGTCTAGCTCTCGTTCAGTCCGCAAGACACAGGTCCTGAGGGACTGGTTTGCCCTCAACATTCAAGACCCGTATCCGACGGATGACGAAAAGACGGTGCTGGCCGAGAGGTCAGGTCTGAGCAGGACCCAAGTCGTCAACTGGTTCACCAACGCCAGAAGACGCCATCGGTCGTCTACGCGGCCAGTAGCCAACAAGAGGACTCTTGGCGCCGCGTCGCCCATGCCACGCTCTCCAATGTCAACCATGACTCCGTTCGAGAGGTGGAGGCACTCACCGCCAGATGGTGAAGCAGTTTCGGAAGCGGCTATTCAGGAGGCCATCGGCTCCAACTTGGGCGTTGGCCGTGGAGCTGGAGTACCAGGCGATGCCGATGAGCTGGGGACCTCGGCGAGCACCGATTCAAACTTGGGTCTGCACACAGCGTTGCGTGGCGCGTCGGATGGTTCTTTCTCCAACAGCTCGCGCGCATCTGCTCATACTACTAGTGACGCCGTCGTCCTGTCCGAACGGAGCTCGGAAGACGGCGCGCACCCTGCGTGGGTGAAGTCGGCGCCGGCGAGGTGGAAACGGTCAAAGGTCCGTTGTACCTTTGTATGCAGCTACTGCTCGCGCAGTTTCAACAAGAAATATGACGGGCTTCGACATGAGCGGACGGTTCACGGCCCCGGCGGCACCTCGTGGGTGTGTGCCATTCCATTACCGCCCGAGCAGCCTTGGGTCGTGTGGAGACTCGGCCAGACACAGGCAGAGTGCGTCCTCTGCGGACAAGCAGCGCCGACGGAGGAGCATTTCCAGTCGCACGAATTTGAATCGTGTGCGCAGCGTGCGGTCCAGGATCGGAGCTTCAACAGGAAGGACCACATGTGGCAGCACCTTTACAAGTTTCACGGGTGTCGGAAGTGGCAAGGTTGGAACCCGGACATGGATCTGCTGCGGGACAGAGCCGAGGAGAAGAGGCCTAGTTGATGCGAGAAGATGTGGGCGAGCGGGCAAGCAGGCGATTACTATTAGCGACGTGTCTTTGTTGTCTCGTCGTGGCCAGCATGTTCAAGTCGAGCAACCGGGACAGGGAGCCAAGCCAAGCCAAGAGTGCCAGGGGTTCCTTGACGAGGGCTCGGCTATGCAAGCACGTTTGTTGGACGACGACGTGTTCGTGTCCCTGGGTTGCCAAAGGCAAGTCCCGTCTCTGACGAGAACCTTGTCGACGGACGCCAAGGTTCCCGAGGATGTAGCGGCCCGGCAGTGATTTTGGAACGGCGGCACGGCAGAGAAGCCGTCTGGTCCTCAGAACAGGGGCGACTTCCGGCTGTAGGTGCGGTCTCGGGGCGTGCTTGGACGCAGCGGATGTTGACATGAGATTTATCACGGGCGGCATCGGCAGCGGAGCCACGAACGAAGGTCAGCAAGCAAGAATCAAGGGACATGGACGAGTTTTACTGGGAACACGGATGCCAGTCGTAATACGTTCTACGTACCCTGTGCATGTACGCAGCTCCCTTCCGAGTGCTCGGTATCGGCCGGAAATGAAGGAAAAGAAACGAAAAGAAAAAAAAGCCATGGGACAGTCTTGGCCGCCACGGTCGTTCCGTCTTCTGCCAGGGCGAGCGTTGTCGGCGTCGCAGCGAAGAAGCGAAGACAGTCTCATCGGGACGCTTTTACGTGATGGAAGGCAAGAGACAGGGCAGGTGGGACGTGTATCTCTTGCTTTGGGCCAGAGAGGGCGCTTTTGATTGGTCTGATACTGCATTGTCTGCTATAGTATGTACATATACGGGTTAATGCCGCGACGAGCATGTATTTGCTACCTGCACTCGGGCCTATTCAACCGCAGAACTACATGGTATTGGTGTCCGGCACGCCGCCTTGCAATGATGGACGCGCACGCTGCATGCGTGGATCGTCTGCTTGGCCGTACATACTTAGTTACACGTTGCACCTCATGCAGGGACTCGATCCCGCCTGGGAGCGCAACCGCCGCGCAAATGCCGCTCTGCTTTCCGTTGCCGCCGATGACTTGGGCAGCCAGTATAAAAAGCAGCGCCGCCCACCAAGTCACATGCACGAGTGGAAGCGTATCTCGTCACAACTACCCATATCCATACTCACACTCGTACTCGTACCCGTACTCGTACACATACTCATACTCTATACTTGCTTGCTCCAACGTCATCACGATGAAGCTCCTGGCGGCCTGGGCTGTCGTCGGAACCGCCGTGGCCCTGGTGGCGGTGGCTCCTCGTTCAGACGCCGACCCTGGGACTCCAGATGTAAGGAGGCATTGGCCCCTCGGGAATTACTTGTCGGCCTAAACGTACATCTCTGACTGTTTTTGACCTCGAAAGGTTCCCTGCAAAGACAACAAGTGCCAAATCCAAAGCCATGACCAAGAAGCAATCGACGGAAGCCCAAGCCCGGATGGGATACCCGAGGTCGACCCTCGTACGTGTTAATAAAGACGAGACAAGGCTAGATAACGTTGCTAACATGTTATGGCTTGAAGCTGAGGAATTTGGAGTGTACGATCCAATTGGAGCATGGGATGGGTCAAGTACGTATGAATCCAGGCGAGAGAGAAGGCTGGATACTAATGTGCTATAATTTTTACGAAAAGACTATCAAGATATTCTAGATAACATAGGTGTGTACTAGTAAAGACGAGAGAAGGCTACGTGCTAATATAATTTCAACCCAGCGAGACAGGAAGAGATAGAAGAGAAGGAAAACGGACGTAAAGGTACGTGTGCATTAAAGAATAGAGATAAGACTAGATACTAACATATTACAAAGAACTCGGGATACTTCTTGACGCAGACAGTACGTTATAATAAAGACGCGAAAAGGCTAGATGGTAACAAGTTGTCATAGAAAATGTTGAAAAAATAAAAAAACTTGAGGAAGAACACAAGATAACTGCCGAAGGTACAAGTCAAAAAAGATAAGAGAGAAGGCTAAATACTAATATTTCGATAAGATATCAATAGGGCATATAGGAGGAGTCTCTCTATCCTGGCTCCTTACAAGAGTACGTATTAATAAAGACGAGAGAAATCTAGACTAACAAGTCTTGATAGAATTCAAGATAGATGAAAAGATGGATGAAAAGATTAAAAGGCTAGCTGAGAAAAAAGGTAAATACCAGAGAGCTATGTATTGAAAAGACAAGAGGGGAGGCTAAATACTAACACGTTTTAATAGACAAGGACATAGAGAAGGTTTTCAACGAGACAAGTTCCGTCATGACCTTTAAAAGTATGTGTAGACAAAAGAGGAGAGAAGGCTAAATACTAACAAATTGTGATAGCATTTTACCTTGCTATAAGTGCTTTGTCTATTTTTCGCAATTACGGTCCAGGTATGTGTTGACAAAGACAAAAAGGAAGGCTATACTAACGATTTATGACAAAAATCCAGAAGAGAAGATACACCGTCTCCTTGAATTGCTAGAGGAACAAAATCCTCAAGGTATGCATGCATCAAGGACGAAAGACAAGGCAAGATGCTAACATGTCATGATGTTCAAACTTGGCAGCAAAAAAAGAGAGTACGTGCTAATAAAGGGGCGAGAAGGCTAGATACAACTATGCTTGACCTGGCTAATACTTTGCTGTCTTTAGGAGAGGAGCGCTCAGCTCCAAGTAAATATTTACAAAGACAAAAGATAAGGCTAAATATCTAACCTCGCTAATTTAGTTTCTTTCGGAAACAAAGACCCAACTCCAGAAGGTATGTATTTATATAGACGACAGAAGGCTAAATGCTAATTTATTACAATTTTAGAACCTACAGATAACATAGGGGCTCCATTAAGTACGCATCAGTGAAGGCGAGAGAGAAGGCTAGACACTAACATGTAGTTTTAACTAAAACTGAAGATGGGCCGAGCAAAGAGAGTACGTATCAATAAGGACAAGAGACGAGGCTTGACGCTAACATTTTCTAACCAAGATAAAGACAGAGAAAGAGAAAGAGGTACGTATTAACAAGGACAAGAGATGAGGCTAGACGCTAACATTTTCCAACTAAAATAAAGTTAGAGAAAGAGGTACGTATTAACAAGGCCAAGAGAGAAAGCTAGGCTCTAACAAATAATAGTGTCTTCTGCAATGTTCGAAATATCAAAAGAAATCTTTCTTCCAATAGACAATAGCACGTATTAGCAAATACTACGAGAGAGCAGGCTACATACTAATGCACCATGACAGAGAGTGTCAAAGTAGTTCGGTTACTTGTGCAAAAGTTCTTGTTGGGTTCCGAGGGTATGTATCATCAAAGACGAGAGAGAAGGCTAGGCTAGGTGCTGACATGGCACTGTAGAAGACAGGTCTAAAGCGAAAGAAGTAATTGGAACATCAAAGAATAGAGACGCTCAACGTACGTATCGATAAAGACGAGAGAGAAGGCCAGATGCTGACGCACCCCAATAGTTGCCCCACAAGCACTTACGTTCCTGAAAAGTGTAAAAATATCTAACAAGTGTATGTATTGGCCAGAAGGAGAGAGAGGGCCGAATACTGACATACTGTGATGGGTGCAGTTGCACTACTCAAGTTGCTTGTAAAAGAGCAGATATTAACTAAAACAAGTATGTATTTGCAGACGAGAGAAAAGGCCAGATGCTAACAAAACGTGACAGATATACATGAACTGTATGAGATAATAGCAAAAGTCATATCTCTGAGCGAACATCAAGGCAAATATATATGGAAAAGGAGTGAACTAAGGAAAGCGGTTTTGAAGAACTTTGTGGAGATCTTTAAGGAGGTTAAAGAGAGTATGTACTAACAAGGACGAGAGAGAAAAGGCCAGATGCTAACGAGTTGTGATAGAAACGGAGACAGCATTTAAGGTGGTTGACATAGTTATAGAGCTTGTCAAGGAAATAGGCATGTATTGATACAGACGAGAGAAGGCCAGATGCTAACAAGTTGTGATAGAAACGGAGACAGCATCTAAAACGAAGCCAGCATTCAAGGTGATTGACATAGCTATAGAGCTTGTCAAGGAGATAGGCATGTATTGATACAGACGAGAGAAGGCTAGACTACATCAGACCCAGCTAACACTTTATATATAGACCCTTCATTCCTAGAAGAGGGTATGTATAAACAAAGACGAAGGAGAAGGCCAGACACTAACATGTAATTTCAACTTGAAAATACTAGGAGAGAGTACGTATTGATAAAAGACGAGAGAATGCTTGATGATGCTGACATGTGGGCTTGATGATGCTGACATGGGATGATAGGTTCCTATCCAAACGATGACAACTCGTCGGCTGCAGCTTCCCCAAGCCTTGGGCGGTCGTAAGGTTCCGACCTCGGAGGGTATGTGCCAACAAAGACGAGACATGTCGACGAGGCTGGCTGGCTGCATGGACACTCACTGACATGATGGTAGATGTCCACGACAGCTGAGATTTGACTCGCCCTGCACGCCGGTCCAGCAGTGGAAGTGGAAGCGTCTACGGTCGCGAAAAGATGATGATGGATGGATGGATGGATGGTACAGCGTGAGGCGGCAGAGCACCGTCACGCACACGCTCGTCTCACGCCCGGCTCGCACACTGCTTCAAGTTACGACACACGCTCGTTACAACACACACACACACACACACACTCACGCTCGTTAATCAAAGCTCCAAGCTCTAGCTAGAACAGAGGTCCTCAATACATGACATTGTGACCCGCGCGTCCGTCCATCTGTGCCGTGCCTTGCCCGCTTGCGTGCGAGGAAAAAGAAGCCCACATCATAATGAGGTACATCGCGTTGGAGGGCTGCCTCCGTCATGATCAATCGCCCGGCCGGGGCCCCAAGTCGGCTTTTCTTCCCAAGTTCTCTTGGTCCGACCGTCCCCAGCAGGTCCAGGCACGTAGGGACAGACGTATTCGTACTTTACTGCAATGTACCCGTCACTCACAACACGGCATCTTGTACCAAAACTCGACGTTGCTTCCGAGCAACAAAAAGATCCATCTACACATTACTCTGAAGAGAGGAAGACAAAAAAAAGGCCGTCGACATGACAGTGACAGACAAGGTGAGCACGATTGTCCCCCAACCTGCAGCCGTTGCGCTGTCTCCAAGTCTTCAACGCCGGTAGCAAGTCACACAAAACTGAAACCCAGCAGACACCTCACATGGCTCTCCTCAGCTTGCTTTTATACTTCTTGATGAGATAGTAGTATTGTTGCATATCCACCGCCTTTGTCGGCCCCCTGTCGCCCTCAAAGTTGCCCTTTCCGTGCCCGCTGAAATGGACTTTCCAGGCTGAGCAAAGGTTAGCTGGCACCTTGGACATACGCATACGCATACTTTGACAAGTGTCGCGCCGGGCACAATTCAACTTACTGTTGGCATACGGACTCAGGTACGACCAGCTATCGTTGAGATAGAGCTTGTCACTGCCCACGCGGATCGTCTTGACTTGGCCCATCGCTCCCGGCGCCGGACGGAGCTGCTTGAGGCCCGCTGAAAGCTTCACCAGTCCGACAACGAAGCCAAGTGCAACCTCCTCACCGAAACCCGCGTCGCTGCCGTAGTCGGAACATCTGAGAGCATCTACCTGACGCTTTGCATCAAACACGTCGGGCTTCGAAATTTCTGATGGGTCACGCCCAGCCTTCCCCTACAAGGAATGCCATCAGAGCGTCGTTCTTCCACAATCGCCAAAAGGGGCGCAAAGGGGCGCTCAGGTAGGTTCGATGCGACGGTCAACTTACAAGCATACTTATGACTATATTTCCAGGTTGAATCGACTTGCCCTCCAGCTCACACGGCTGCGTTGCCATGTGATGGCTGCGTCGTGAGCTTGTGAGACGTTGAGCCTCGACCACGTAGCCACGGAGGGAGCCATCATCAGCTTTTTGAGCATAGTCCTGCACGTCAGCCCACAGGGATGCGTTCTCGGGGAGCAGAAAGAATCCCATGACTTCGGAAAACTGCAAGGACATGAGTACTTGAGCCAGAGTTGATGCGCCAAATGATGGCCAAAAGAGAGAGAGAGAGAGAGAAAACTTACCGCATTGACTGGATGCCCAACGCAGCCAACGGCCGTCAGCCATAGACTGTCGACAACTCTCTCGGCCGAATTGCCCTGGGAGAGAAGCTCCTCGACGAGCTTCAGCCCACACGACCTCAAAGAACCGTCCTTGACGTAGGCCTTGCGGGTGAATTTACTCGTCAAGGCAGAGACGACGCCCAAGCCGAACCCCACCCCACGAGCGACTTCGTCGACTAGCTTACGACTTGATTCGATAATGACCTTCAAACTCTCTTGGGCATCACGACGACGGTTCCAGGCCTCGCCCGAGTCGCTGTTATCTGCCCAGACACGGACGTTGACCAGGTGTCGATAGAGCTCGGCTGTGCCGAGTGTACCGTTCGGGTTCTCGTCAGAGCGCAAGTCAAGGTAGAAGAGGTCAGCGAGTACCCGAGTCAACAGTGGAATGGCTATATCGCGCATCAGGTCAAGCTGATGAAGCCCTTCCCTCATCCTAAAGGTCTCCCTTTGCATCATCTGTGCACCGACGCCACCAATTAGCTCGCCCATGGCATGATACACGTCTGGGATACTGCCAATTGCCTTGTCGAAACTAGTCTCATGCCCAGAGCTGTGGGCTTCGTCGCCAGTCAACATGAACCAACTCCAATCCTTCTTTCCCGGAAGCAAGAAGCTGAAAGCTTTGAGCCAAGGTGCTGCAAACTGTTTGGGGCTGTCAAGGACTCGCCTAATGGAGGCGTGTGTGGATATCACGACAGCCGTTTCTGGCGGTTTTGGGTCGTCCAGAG
Source organism: Metarhizium album ARSEF 1941 (assembly GCF_000804445.1). Lineage (NCBI taxonomy): Eukaryota > Fungi > Ascomycota > Sordariomycetes > Hypocreales > Clavicipitaceae > Metarhizium > Metarhizium album. The sequence goes on along the minus strand of NW_024467580.1, from coordinate 326,558 downwards.
TATACTGGTGCAGCGTTCCAAGCTCTTGGGCAATCGTTGCGTTTGCCTTCTTTGTATACATGGGTTGCATGACGGCTACCGAGTTGAACGGGAACCAGCCGGGAACACCTCGCTGTATGAGCTTATACAACATGGATCCCCCAAGAGTCTTGCTGTCCTGCTGTACTTCATTGTAACCCCAGCTTGTGAGGTTGGCCACCGTGTAGTCGATTGTGTTGAATCTGTCTGACCGTACCAGTGTGATGGCGTCAGACAGGATTGCCCGACCAACCGAGTAAGTCGGGCAGATGCCGCAACCAGGGTTGCGGACGGGCTTAATGTCCTCAATCATGAGGCCTGGATAGAGTTCTACCATGTCAGGATCCGCATACAGTTTCTCCAGAATCGTGGCAATCTCCTCGTTTGAGTTGATCTCGCTGAACTTGTCATATCGCTTTAGTCCAAAGAAGTCGCGAAACTCGTTCAAGGACGCGACCTGCCATTTGCGAGCCTGATTGATACCCAGGACCTCGACCACTTTTAGTGCCTTAGGAACCATACGGGCGCCAAATGCGCCAGCCGGGTCCTCCATGGCCTCTTTGAGAATGCGGACGAGGTCCTCGTCTCTGAACGTTCCGTCGGCCTGGCGCTCTAGCCCGTCAAATGTCCGAACACTAGGATCCTTGGGAATATTCTGTTCAAACGCTACCAAGGCCTGACCGAGCTCAACATGGCTCACATGACTCAAGTCGTCTGGTTTGCGACCTGGAAAGAGCTTAACAAGGAAATCATTAATCCAACGCTCGTCCTTTTTGGAGATGCAGGAGTGGAATCGGTATATCAGGTTGAACTCGACGCTGACCTGATTGCCAACACCGCGAGGCACACCCTCGCCATCATATTGATTACCTATCTCGATCCTAGGGTCTAGCGTCCAATCACTACTTGAGTGGTGGGTGTTGGTGATGGCTCGCAAGTAGTCATGTAGGGATATGTTGACGTACAGCCCGCCAACGATCAAACGAGCAGTGTTGAAGATGTCGTGGTCTTGTTTGGCAACAGCCCGAGCCTTGTCCTCGGGGCTAGCATTCGGCGGGCATGCCAGTGTAAAGCGTCCGTTCTCGTTGATTTTAAGCAAGATGTCGGCGACGTAGTTGTGGAAGCGACTGTAGAGTACCAACATGACATTGACACCAGCGGGCTGCCCTAACAGCCGTTTCTCGTGAAAGGTGTCGGGCTTGAGCTTGCCCTCCTTCATGGTACGGATTTCCAACTGATCCTTCAGTGACGAGCCGTACAGGGGCGCCAGATCAAGGTATGACGACGTGTCAGACACGTTCATGTCCGTGCGGTTGGTGCGAAAGATGTCGTGGATGATGATGGATGCGTGATAGAAGAGCATGGAGGAAATGCCGGCAGGGTTCTCGACAAAGTTGTCATCATCGCGAGCCATCAAAAGATCAAAGAGCAGACCCGCATCGGGCTTTACACCCTGCAGCCGCTTTAGCGGCCGGACAGACTTGGCATACGGCGTACCAGCCTTGCCCAAGTTAGGCTGAAGGACACTGTTAAAGCTGCCATCGGGTAGGCGGTATTGGTAGGTGCCGTCGGGGGGTTTCGGGATGCGTTCCCGTAGCACTATGTCGCTATCAGGGGCCTTGAACTCAATCGTCTCACAGGACTCAGTACTGTGTTTGTCGGCTGGCTCGCGGGGGTTGACGACCTCATACTCGACGTCACCCCCGACGTAGCTCAGTGGAGGATGCTGGAGATTACTCCACAGCCTGTCGATAAACTTGCTGGTGAGTTGAGTACGGAGTTTTGATGTGGAAGGTAGGCTGGTGAGTATGCTGATCAAGAGCTCGGTGGTGCTGTATTTGGTCAGAAAGAAGATTCGTTTTCCCGATTCCGAGGACTCTACATACCCCTTCTTGTCGTCTATAGGTTCTCCCTTGTGTAAGAGTTCTCTGATGAGTTCCATAATTTCCATTCTAGACGTCAGCTTCTGAACGCCAGCACCATGATTCCAGATATATTCGGCAACGTCGGCAGCATCCGCCATAAGATGAGATGATTCTTTATGGGGATCGCCGTAGGCCTCGCCAGCCTGAAACTTCTCTTCGAATGACATGTTTGTGTTTGAGAGGTGCATTGTATGGATGACAGAAATTTGTGATGCAATTCAACAACAGAACCATGACGAGTGAACGAGAGTCATCCGGGGCGGCAAATGGTTCATCTTATTCATACAATAAACTTATAGACTGGCAAGCATCTCAGCTGACCTATAGGAGCAACCCGTTATTTTTACATTCGCCGGCTGAGGAGTGGTGGTAAGAAATCAGCCTCATGCCACAGCCCCCTTTGTGTATGCAGCGGAGTATCGAGTACCTGCAGCCGTGAACAACCTTGGCGTCGGTTGCAGTAGCTAGTTGCGACAGTACTGGGGGCTGAGGATGCAACGAACCAGTTGGAAGCAAGGAACATTCTGCGGCGTTGCGCGCGGATCATTTGATAGCAAGTCGCCTGGGATTCGTTCAGGCAGAAAATCTGAATCCAGAGCACAGGGCGTACTGCATGGAGATGACGCCGGTGACATGTCGGAGGGAGAGAGCAGCTCATGGCGGAAGAGTCCGATTGGCACCATGAACAGCCGTCGGCTGACTCCGGGGGAAAACGTTGATGTTTCTGGTACATAAGGTTCTTCGGTGCATGATGCCGTGCTGCGTTACATCCACAGATTTGCTGGTAACCTCCCCCACTGTTTCATGCCGAGGAAAGTAATCACATCCCATCGGCCTGTTGAACACGGACCGCAACCTGATGAGATTCGGGCGTCAGTCTGACTCAGCATTCGTTCCTAACGCCCCTGACGCAATGCCATGTACGGAGTACTGGGAACGAGAGAAGATGCCGTGACACCGGATTCTCGGTATTGACTCAAAAAGCTCTCGGCGTGCCACATGGCCTGTTCAAGGATAGAGTTGCATGGGCGACCCGGATATATTTTCAGGACCGGCATGACACAGTCCAATGAGACTTGGAGGTGTCCGCACATCCGAGTTGTAGGGCGTGAAGCTCGGTGGCGTTTTTGGATCGTCCTTGTCATGACGGCAGCTGAGCAAGCAAAGTTGTCACGAAGAGCTATTCACGAGTCAATGGAACCTTGCAGTCACGATTTGAAGGATGGCCACCGCACCGGGCCAAGGCGTGCCCAGCCTAGACCCACGAATGAACGTGGCTTTGCAGAGTGATGTGATGAGCTGCAGCGGAGCGTATAAACACGAAAACAGGAGGAGCCCGGTGAGGCCTTGTAATTTTCGACCCGGCCTCCTGCCGAGACGCAAAAACAAGACGGTGGGAGCCAAGTCCACGATGATGAAGCTTGTGCAAGGAATGGATGTGAGGGGTCTCTCTGTTCATTTGCATGGAGCGTTGACAATCGAGGCCAATTGGCCCAGTGGGCCGCCCTCGTCGCTCCTTCCCACTCTGGAAACGTACCACCAGGCTTGAAGCCGCCAACTGCTGCTGAAGTGGAGCCATCAATCGATGGCGAATCACAAGCCAGCACTAGAGATTGCTTCTCGTCCCAACATCACATCACGCCTACGCTCTCGAGCACCACCAGTGCAAGACTTGGCGCAGCATCGACCTCGAAGCCACCGTCGATGTATCTCGATGTGTTTGCGTACGTGCCCGAGAAAAGATTTTTCCTCAACGTCGGCTCCGATAAACCACCAAACAGACTGGCCCGACTGCGCAGAAGCTCCTCGTTAAGGAGTGCCTAGGAGCACCACAGCCATCTCCAGAGACACAAGACACAATTTGCAAGTCCACGGACGTCGTCGGACGAACATGCTCGTCTCCCTCACCGTCGGCAAGGTCGACGCCGGCGTCACGGTTCTCTTGACGCCGGACAAACGGCTGGTACGCCAAAACAAATGCCCTCCCCAAACGGCGCGTTTCACCACGCGACTGGTTTCTGACACACGGATTGGACAGATCGAGTTCCCCTCCATCCTGCTGCCCCCGAACATTTCGTCTGGAAGCATCGTCGACATTGCCGTCTCCCAAAACACCGAAAAGGAATCACTCGAAGAGCAAAAGTTCCGCGACCTACAGGACCGCATATTCCAGTCCTTTGGCGCCTCCGAGCCCGCCAGCCCCGTCCTCCGCTGTCGCAATGCCACCCAGACATCAGTTGTCCTCGAGTGGGACCCGATTGAGCTCGCCACGGCCGATTTGATATCCCTCAGCCTGTACCGCAACGGCCAAAAGGCCGGGAACATCCCCCGACCGATGCAGATGCGCAGCACCAAAATCAGTGGGCTCGCCGTCGACACCGAGTACACGTTCCACCTGGTGCTGAGAACCACTGCAGGGACACGTACGAGCGAGAAGGTGGCTGTGCGCACGCACAAGATGACCGACTTGAGCGGCGTGACCATCACCACCGGCATTCTGCCTGGTGCTCTCAAGGAGAATCTGAGCAAGGCCGTGGAGCGTATTGGCGCCAAAATCGTCGACGGGGTACGCATCGACACCACACATTTTGTAACCACGGAGGGAAGAGGTACGGCTTGGGAAAAGGCCGTCGAGAACAACATCCCCGTGGTACGGCCAGAGTGGGTAGATGCGTGCGAGAAGAATGGCCGCATTCTAGGTGTCACCAAGTTCTATCTGGATGCAATGAGACCAGGGCCTCCTAGCGACGACACGACCTCACCTCCGCCGGTCCCTGTAAAAGACGAGGCCGCCGCCGCCGCCGCCGCCCCCGAGGCCACGCAGACGGAAGAGGCGACGAAGAATGGGGACGGGCCAGACGAGCCGGCGGCAGAAGCCCAAGAGGCGGCCGAGAAAGAAGCAGAGGGGGAGCCCGAGCAAAAGTCCAAGTCGCCGTCGCAAGTTGAAGGGCAAAAGATGAGACGCGAGGACATGGACGAGCAAAAAATTGCCCTGCGCCCAAGCGCCTCGAACCAGGAAGGCGACGCGGCCGAAGAGCACGGGGGTGACCAAGATGAAGGCAGAGACGCGGAGGGGAAGCCATCCGGCACACCGGACGGCGCGTCGTTTCAGGAAGTGGAATTGTAGGTCGCGCTCAGCCGGGGCAGAAAGCACAAAAGAAGAGGAAGAAGAAGAGGAAGAGGAAGAAGAGGACATTTCGTTGCAAAGAACAGACGGACATGTATATACGCTCTTAATGCCACCCGTTGCACTCACGATGCTAGGGCGGGACCTCGTCGCCCCTCCAGTCCAAACACTTGCCGCGCTGACCCAGATGCAGCCCATTCACGACGCTCAGCATCCTCTCCGCCGCGTACTCGGGGCTGAACAGCCGGTCCTGGGGGACCCTCGCCCAAAAGTCCCTGCTCAGCCCCGTCCTCACGGTGCCGGGGTGATAGGCGACGGCGACGGCCTTGTCGCCACTCCTCGCCCTGAGCATCACGTCCAGGCTCTTGGCGACGCTGTTCACCGCGGCCTTGCTGGCGCGGTACGAGAACCAGCCGCCGGACCTGTTGTCCGCGATGGACCCGAGCCTCGCGGACATGAAGACCCACGCGGCGCGCGCGGCGAGGCCATCCCCGTTCCCATGCGCATCCGCGTCCGCATCCGCATCCGCGTCCAGCCCCGGGGCGCGGAGGCGCGTGCCACGCCGCGGCAGAAACTCGGCAAAGTGCTTCATGAGCAGCAGCGGCCCCAGGACGTTGACGCGCAGCATGGCCAGCCCGGCGTCCGCGTCGACCTGCGCCGGGCTCTTCTCGGGCGTCAGGACCCCCGGCATCGCAAAGCCCAGGTGCAGGTGGTGGCGCGCGGGGGGGAACAGCCGCCGCGCCGCGCGGGACGCCGCCTCCACCGACGCCTCGTCCGTGACGTCGACGCGCACGACGCGCAGCCGCGACCCCGCCGAGCCCGCCGAGCCCGCCGGGCCGTCCGACTCCATGCCCTCGAGGATGGCGGCCTTTGTCGTCCCCGGCTCCGGGTGCCGCGTGGTCGCGAGCACGGGCAGCCGCGTCGTCCGTAGCAGGTGCCGCGTCAGGGCGAAGCCGATGCCGCGGCTTGACGGGCACACCAAGGCCCAGGGCGCGGACATGTTCGTCTTGGTGTCCGTCTTCGTCTTCGTCTTCGTCTTCGGCTGGGGTTTGAGTCGAGACTTGCTTGCCCTGGGTGACGGGTCCGGGCGTTGGCTGCACGTCAAGTACTTATTAGGCTCTCAGCTTCCCTTTGCCCCCCCTGGGCCCGCAGAATCCGAGAGGCGTACTACGTCATTGACTTGGTCTTTTTTGTTTTGTTTTGTTTTATTTTTTTTTGGGCCCTCTGACTACACTTTCTCTGGGTAGATAAATGGCGCCTGTCTTGCACGGTGCAACGGTGCATTCGTTCCAACCGCGACCATCGCACGGATTCAACCTCCGCGTGGCAGACCCGTCAAGTTGGCTCCATGTTTTAACTGACATGGTCTGGCACTATGGATAATTCGCATCTAATTCAAGCCCCGACTTCACCTCACAAGTTGCTAGGCAAGGAACCCTACATGACGCTCGCGGCTGCGAAATTCGCACCTCGCATCTCAACGGCTCTGTTGACACCTTCATTGGTGCATTGATTTATTCTTGCACGCCGTAGTCCTGAGCCTACAGGTCTCTGCCCTGATTGTGGAAATAGTCGCTGTGTTGCAAACATACTTTCTTGGCATCTGATAACCCCCAGCCAACCTCACATGGCATGAAACTGTCCGCCATTCGTCGCCACTGGCGATTGCGTCGTTTCCTGCCGCCGCCTTGCCTCTCCCGCCAACTCCCTCATCAGCGGCTCAATCGTCCCCAGCCCGCTTGCGTCGGCTATCCTGCTCGCACTGCCACTCCACCCATCGTCGTAGCATGGATAATCCGTCAGCCTTCCTAGCAGTCTGGCGTGCGATGAGCTAGGGCGCCGCGTCAGCCGCTTCGTCTCCGCAACCTGGCCATTTCTTGCCGTCATGCCCGAAGCCTTGCCATCCGAGGCCCAGTTCCCAATGTCCTCTATTGGTCCGTCCCTGGAAGATGCCACGGTCCTGTTCATGTGCTCCAAAACAGGCACAAGGGCTTGTAGCCAGACATCCCCATTGCGCTCCAATCTACTGAGCCGGCGCTCCATGTCTCGCAACCGATGCTCCCTGTGTGCTTCATACAAGCGCATCACCTCCTTGTCTGCCTGGGAAACCGCGCCGTTCTCATATGCCAACCCACCCGAGGCCAATTGTTGTGCTCTTGCTCTAGCCACTGCCATGGCATCGCGTGCCCTCCGCTCCTGTTCCCTGACAGCCTTCCATTCCCGTCGACGGGTCAGAGACGTGCGGTCTGACGCGCCACCTTGCTGTGACTGGGGCTCACGCGTGGACATCGACAGTGCGGCAGTGTTACTTGGTTTTTCGACAGCGGTTGGGGACACTCGTGTCTCCGAACTCTCCTCCCGAGACTCCATTGCAGGCGCGGTCTTTGGTCGGACAGGTTCGTCCTTTTCGTCGTCGACAGAGTACGGCTCGACATCCATCACCACCATGAGATCACTCAAGGCCAAGGTTAACGGGCTCGGCAGAGCAGTTGACGCCTCATCTGAAGCCTTTGCAGCTGGTCGCGCCGATGGCTGGGCAATTGATGGTCGCTGCATCGCATGGGAAGCATCTTTTTGCTGCTGAGCTTTCACTTTTACTTTCCACATGGCCGCCTCAATGTCGCGTCGCTTCTTCTCTCTGACTTTATCTTTTCTGCTGCGCGCTGAACCTGAGCTTGTGGGTCGATGGTCCTCTTCCTGTGACGGGCCAAGACCATCTGTTGTTGGGGCTGTTTCCCGCGTTTGACTATTATACCGGCTCGGTGCCGGGCCAAAGTCTCTGTTGTACGCCGGCCCTGATTCTGACCTTCTAGCAGCAATAGTGGTCCTTTCCAAAGGCTTTCTGTTCTTTGACGAATGTGCCCGTTGTGGAGCATCGGCGAACGAGTTGGGAAAGTATCTCAGCCACGCACGATTGCTCGCTTCCGCAATCTGACCCTGCGGTGATATTAAGCCATCAATAGATGGCGGATATCTCACCGATCGATTGCCAGCCGTGCTAGAAGCTCGAGCGGGACAGGACGAGAGGCGAAACGCTGCCGGATTTTGTTTGCTTGCCGCGCCTTCGTCTTTCGAGGAAGTTGGCGGGATGTGCCATGGCGCCGAGCTGTCATCAAGTAATGGCGAATCGAATTTCGTTGGGAGAGTCCCAATGTAATCGTAGGGTTGGCATGTCAAGCTGTTCGTGGGCTTGTGCGGCGGTAATGGAGGAGGACGGCGTCCCTGGGAGTTCAGATCTGAGCATCGAGATTTAGTAACCGAGCCAGCATCGGATTCGTACACCTGGGTCAAGGGTCGCAGAACGGTAACAACGCCCTTTGAATTCCTGAACGTCCTGATCGATTCTTTGCTTGGTGTCCCCATTTGCATGTCGTGAGTGAAGACAGGATACTGAGACCGTGTCTCCAACCCATACGGAGTTGCTTCAATCGGAATCGAGATGGCGATGTGTCTATGCCCTCCAGTGGTGACGCCTGCAACTGCCGAGTCTGGTAGTTGGATGTGTCGGGGTTGCTTGGGCATCGACCTACTCCTCCGTCCCATTTTCTTGATCTTGGACCACCTTCCGCGGCTATCCACCTCATCCTCGTATGGTACTGACATGAAGTTGTCAGGCGGCGGCGGATGATTCTTCAGAAAATCCACTAGAGCAGCCACGTCGTCTTTGGCTCGACGAGCACGAAGTTTCGCTCCAAACCACATTGTGTCATGCAAGTCGCCAGCGTAGAGGTTGCTGCTGACGCCATGTGACTGAAAGTCCGAGCAGGATCGATTCAACGTTTTGTCAGCACGGCGAGGCCCGTCCACGCCTGTATGGCTTCGGCGATGGAAGTTGGGTGCGTAGGGATCCAGAGGTGACAGAGAAACGTCGGCGTCATCTCCTGATGACGCCGTGAACCCCGTGCTGGATGAGGCCAGACGAGCCATATCCGCTACCTAATATAAGAGAAATGGCTCTTTCGTCAACAACACCAGTTCCCAGCTCTGGTGGCTTGCAGCCCTTGCATGCATGTAAGTGGGATTCCGTCAGTTCCGAGGCGCTCGACAAAAGAACAGCAGTGGCTAGAGTCGAACAACAAAACTTGCGACAGGTCTTTCGCTGGACGGTGCTCAAGACAGGCATCTGTGTTTTGCTGCAAGTCGTAGACCAAGGCCGTGTCTCACCAGGAGAAGCCTTCTTGACACAGGAGCAACTGAAAGGCTGGGTACGGATCGGCGAGAGGTCTCAATCCCAAGAATTTACCGACCACAGGCCAAGCAGTAGAAAAATTTTACAGGCAAGCACCAAGACTAGCCGTCAACCTGGGTAAAGAGAGGAGGCGTATGTCGTATTGCAAGGAATCAATTAAAAAGCAAAGCCTGGGCCAAGGAACGGAAACGAAGCAAAGGCTCTGGCGTACGGGCACGACGAACGGATATCGATCTTATAAAGCGGAGAGGAAGAAATTGTGGTGCATGATGATATGTCAGCTGACAACAGAGTCCCCAAGAGAAACTTGAAAGGATAAGACGGTAGATATGAGAGCAACTCTGGTGGCCCCCAAGCTGGCGAAGAAGAGCCTTGGCTTTTCGAATCCTTGTTGAGACGCCGGGGAACTTGCTCTCGCAACTGTTGACTCTGTTCATGATTTACAGCAGCAGTGCAAGCTAACAACGCAGGTAGTATCCAGCAGGGTGTTAGACGCGACTGGGGTCCCTTGGGCCGTCCAAAAGCAAGCGATTGGACGGTAGTCATGTTGGCCGTGAAACAGAGCCGTCGTTGGCCTTTGCCTCCTATGCTTTGTTAGGCGTTCGCATCTTGCGACGGTCTTGATTAAATTTTCCCAGGCCGGGGGGCTGGTTGGTGGCCTCATGAACAGACAGACACGGTGCTATTCGTGGTATTGTTGGAGCAGAGCGTTGTGTCTTTCTGTCTTTGTTGTCAGTCTGTCCCTTTCTCTCCCTCCTCTCGCTCTCTCTCTCCTCCTCTGATAGCAATACATACAGAGCAGTACGCAGTGCTTGGAGCGTAGTGCTGGCACCCTTGGCCGGGTGGGCAATACAATCTTGTATTCTTTGGAGATGCCGTATCCTTGTCGTCCTTCCTAGTTAGTTGAGCTCTGACCCCGCGCATGTCTGGCCCAATGGCAAACGGAAACTCTCCCCGTTGAATTGGAATTTTTGCCCAGAAAAACAAAGGCCCTAGCTAGCGGGGTGGGGGTTGACGAAGCCGCAGCTCTTCCTAGCCCTAGCCCATGGACCATGCCATGGCAGGGGATTGAATGACAGGGACAGGGTCACAGTATGGATGACGATCGGGCGAGGCTGACCGTTGTCGCGGTGCCGCAGGGAGCGCTAATTAGCTACTCCGTAGCTCTGCCAATGCCATCACACGGCCGAGTCCAAGCCCTACTGGGGTGCGCGCGACAACAATCACGCTTACCGCTTGCTGTTGTCGGTGAACGGAAGCTGGCTTATCAAAGAGATCAGGTCCGAAGAAAACGTCGACTAGGAGCGCTGCTGACAACGGATTCCGAGATGTTATCTGGGAGGAGGGGCGACGAGTTGATATGCAACTGCCACCAGGCATTAGCGGTGGTTATTCGCGTGTTTGTCCTCGCCGTCCACTTTCCAGTGCTCAAAGCTCCGATGCTATCCATTATTATTATTAAATGGATATCCATACCCTTGTCCCAGCCAATGCGTACACTATACGTACATACTACTGATGACTGCGGTGGTTTCGCCAAGATGGCCGGGCTTCTTGTTGAAATGGGCACCACCGGAAAAAAAGAAACGGCCTTGGTCGGGGTTTTCTCACATGGCAAACCAGCCAACCCAACGAAAAGGGGATCTCAGTTCTGCACCCCTCAATAGCGAGGAGAAGGAACTGTCGCTGGGCCGTACGGAATCTGGAGCACATCTAGGTCAACTGATGGCAGACGGGTAGAAAGCAGTGGAGAAGCAAGCCTGCCGAGCCGAGGTGCGAGAGAGCCAGCAGGCAGAATGCATGATGCTGCAATGCGGGTAATAGTGCACATGCGTACGGAGTACACTGCATGGAGTAGTGCGGATATGGAGGCCCGTCACAATGTGGCTCCACTCCCGCTCCATTTTGGGTCGGCAGCCACGACCGACAGAACCGCCAGCCACCTGCCATGAATAAGTTATTCAATATTCATCACCGTGCAGTGCAGCCTTGCGTCGGTCTCCCGACCTCCATCTCTGTATCAATTCTGGGGTACGGAGTACTCCGTTTGAAAATCCCGCGTCCCGCACATGCCCATAGTTGCACCGTCCAAAGTCACCTTGGATAGGTGCGTCCACACACGCACGCACAAAAGACGCGGGGTGCACATGTACGTGCCGTGCACGGAGTACGGATAACGGACTACCGACTACCGACCAAGGTGCTCGCTCCGTACCCGAGGTAGCATTGCGAAGTGCCGACCACAAGACTACGACAGACAAGGACATGGCGTCACATGCATATGCACAACAGACGCATCCCATCGCATCTGAGATCAACAATCAGCCAGGGCCCCGGGCTTTCTTGCAGCCACCAACTTGCCCAAGTTGACAGGCAAACGCCATCGGCATCACCACCTTGCCAGGGAAAAGACGAGCAGAGCAAGTCGCCCGCGCAGAAGGATCTCCTTCCGTCACCGTCGTCGACGTGGCTCCTCTACCTGGCCGCCGACGACAAACGGTGACCACCGTTGTACGTACGGCCCTTCTCGCTCGGCGGAAACAATCTCGCCGTGTTTCAAGTTCCCGTAGAGGCCCCAAGACTGGCTGGCTGGCCAAACTCACTGACTGGCCTGGCCTGGCCTCTGTCCGTGTCTCTGGCTGTGACTGAGAGCCTGGAGGTGCCCATTTGGGTGAGACACGGATGCGGCTGTAGTCGGCTGAGACATTTCAACGCTCCTTCTTGCGGCGGGCACTTGGAAAGGGCACCGAATGTTACTTTTTACCGCGACGACCGAGGACAAGCACACGCATTTATTTCCGTTGTCTCTCGTGCAACTGCGTATAGCAGCGCAGCAACTGCTTCTCCTTGTACGAACGGCCACGTCAGCTAGACTTGAGCTCTTCACTCTCCTCCGTCCCCAGCATATACCTCTATTCAATGCCTGAAGAGCCTGTCGAACCTCTGCGTGCCGGCCGATTGGAATCTAGCACTGAATCGTTGCACCATCTGTGCAACTGGAGTGGCATCTAGAGGGGAAAACAAAACGCCTGTACAATGCTCCCCCGCCCATTTACAGTATGCGCCTTCGCAATGCCAATGTGTCATTCTACTTCGGTTCAAGGAAAGCAAAAGTTTCGAAATCACCGCTTTTTCGGCACAAATAAACTTGGTTTCGCCTTCTTCCGAGGCGCCGTTGGCACGGGCTTATTCATCACCTGGTTTGCATTCGTGAGCTCCCCTTCCAAGACATCAGTGACATGCGTCTCAAACACACCTTTGTACCAGCCACGGAGCCACTAGGTTGACCCGATTTCGACATCGACCCATTCGACGCCTGAATCGGAGGAGTCGTCGAGTTCGTCACCGAAGGAGGGGGTCGTTCCGGAGGTACCATCCCGAGGACTGACATTGCCGAAGGGTCTTTGGGTGCCGGAGGCGGCTTCGTCTGTTTGATATGGTTTTGTCCGAATTTGCCCATCAGGCCACCTCGCTGCGTGCTCGCAATCTGTTGTCTCATTAGAAATCCGTGCTTGGTTGCTAGTGCCTTGTGCCGCCACGGATGGGCCACCTACTACTCTCTTTGCTGCGTGCTGTCCAGAGTCTGACCCGTCCAGCGGTCGCTTCTTTTGCTCAGAGGCTTGGTTCTCTGACGTGTGTATTACAGGTAGACCCGCTCCGCGTGGAACAACTTTGGGTATACTGCTGTCAGAGGTCTTCCAAGATGGGCTTCCATTGCTCGGGGCCGGGGAGCCAGCAGAGGATGTTGATTTGATATTTTCTACACCGTCCGCTATGACATTTGCTGCCGGGGCGTCGAGCATCTCGATATCTTTGGGAGACCCCATTTGAGACGCTTGGTAGGCGGGCGGACTGGCTCTTTTCAAAGGCCGTCTGAACATGCGCAGTATATCGCCCTTTGTGTATCGGTCTCTGGCCTTGGCATCTTCGATCAGTTTCTTCCAGAACTCACCCTGTACCAGTGCTCGGGAGTCTCCCAGGATCCACAATGATGATTTGGCACGAGTCAACCCAACATTCATACGGCGAATGTCCGTCATAAAACCAATGCCGCCTGTAGAGCTGGCTCGTACGCAGGAGAATATGATAATTTCACATTCTCGACCCTGAAAGGCGTCTGTAGTGTTGAACTCAATAATATCGGTGATATTCTCTCCATATCGGCTTGTGAAGCGACTCCTCAGCTCAAACAGTTGAGCTTTGTAGGGGGTGATGATGCCAATCTTGCCTGTAAGATCACACTGCTTGTACTCCTTGCTGAAACGGTCATACATCTCCATGGCAACCTCCAGTTCTCTGGTGTTGACCAGTGATTGACCCTTTCTTCCTTTCTCTTGGACACCCTCCACATCGAAGAACCGATAAGGGCCAAGGAGAGCACTCTGGTGCCAAGGCTGCTGCCGAAGCTGCAGCATATCTTGCCCATCTTGGAGCTGTCCTTCGTAGAATTCCTTGCTGGGAAACATGCTAATCTTCGGGTGCATTCGATATTGCATATCGAGTAGATGGACTGACTTCGGATGGTTCTGCTGCATTCGAACGAACAAGCTCTGGTCGTAGCCAAAACGTGCTGCGGACTGAGACAAGACAGTTGGGGGAAGCTGCTTCGGGTCTCCTACAAGTATACATTTGCAGCACCCATACTTGAGTGGAATCAAGGCGCTAAGTTCAACACACTGAGCAGCTTCATCGATGATGACGGTTTCAAACTCGACATCCAAGTTGCGGAACATTTCATGCCCACTGCCGCTGAGTGTTGCACAAAGCACATGAGCAGAGTTGAGGATTTCCTGCTGCACTTGTCTGCGACGCATCTCCATCTCTCGAGCGAGGGAATTGCCGCTATCCTTGTTCGCGTCAATCTGTTTACCAATGTTCATTTGTTGCCGCTTGAGTTCGTCAAATTTGCGGGAAAGAATGTTTTGTGTGCTGCGATTGTCTTGTGCACGGGCCTCATCAAGGAGCTGTCTAATTTCCGCAAGCTCTTCCTTGATTTTTGCCGCGTCTTCGTGAAGTTTGTCTCTTTCAGCTTTGGCTTTGTCTTTGGTGTTGTCGCCTTCCAGTCGAGTTCGGACAAGCTCGTCAAGCGTGACATCCTTGACGGCAACGTTGATAGCATCGGTCCTGCCGAGACGAAGCACATTGATAGGCTTCGTTTTTCCGCTGCTAGTCTTGACGCCACTCTTTAAACGGAGAACTAATTCATCAACGGCCGCGTTACTGGGGGCGCAGACAAGAAGCTTTTTGGGCCGGCCTTGAGCAGCAGCTACCACACCAGCCAAGGGGCGAAATGGCGCACCCACAGGAACGCCGTTCGAGACTTGGGAAAGCTGTTCTGAGAGCAATGATCCAACCATTGCGGTGATGGTCTTGGTCTTGCCGGTTCCAGGCGGTCCTTGAATAAGGGTAAAGCCATCGTTGTCTTGAGCCCCGAGGACCGCCACTGCCTGACCATGGTTTAGGGTCCAATTTTGCATGGCGTTGGAGATCTTTTCCTCCCCATATCGAAGAATTGGTGACGGTTCAGCTTTCAAGATTTCGTCCATGAGATCGTAGTACTGTAGGCTTTCCAGCGCGGCGTATTCTCGTTCGATGGTAGTCATATTCGTTATCTTGACGCCGTGCACAGTGGCACCGGGCATTAATACGGTCGACAGCTGGTTGTTACGTGATGCGACACGGTATGTGATTTCGACAAGATCCTTCTTGTACGTAATTCGGTGAACCCTAGCTAGACAGTGTTTTGAGGTAGGACTTTGGAGAGGGCTCTCCGCCTCGGAGACCAAGAGTATATCTCCTTCAGAGACCCCTCTTTCACGATTTTGAACAACAGGTAAAGTAAAGGCAACCTCCAAATAGCTGTCAACGTTTGCTCTGCTTGCGAGTTTCATGCCGAAAGACTGAGCCGTTATCTCATCCTTTGCAGTCACAAAAGAACGCCAGGCTTCGGAAGCAAGCAAAGGAAAGAACGTTGCCTGATACGACCGCGGATCGGGATACTTGGTAGCAACTTCGGAAGCAGCTGGACCATTAGGAGGGTCGCTGCCTTGGTGAAAAATGTCCCATGCTAAAATAGTGTTGTGAAGTCTATCCATAGGAGGTATCAAGCGAGCTCTCATTTCCTTCACTGAACGCTGCTGACGGATTTTCTTGACCGGCCTGCGGAGTCGGTCTCGGAGGGCCTGCTGCCGACGTTTTTCATGTTCGTCAAGACCTTTCTGACCACCAGTGCTCAACGTTGCAAGTTGCTCGTCTGAGTCAGAATCCGCGCCGTCATCGTCTGATTCCTCATCGGAGCTGTTGACCATGATTTCACTCCTCGCGTTGCCTTTGCCTGGCACTTCAAGACTCTGGGTTCCAGATCCTTCCCCTGAGACGGTTTCTCCCCGAATCTTCTTGGCTCTCGCGATAGCTTCAGCATCTCTCTTGGCTTTCTCGGCCTTTTCTCTCTGTCTGCTTTCCTTCAATGCCGAAATGGCCTTCATGTCAGGGCCTTTGGCCTTAGCCCTTGCCTGCTGCGCCGCAAGCTGCTTGAGAATCGGACTATCCGCAGATTTACTAATTTCCAGAACGTCATCTCTATTGGACCTCCCGGTCTTATCAGAAGGAATTCCAGGCGGCGCAGACTTGGACCAAGCATCCAGTTTGCTTTGCTTCTTGGACTTCTCCATGCGTACAGAAGCTGTCCGATCCGAAACACTCGTTGCTGTTCCAATTTGGATTATTTGAACTTCTTCATCATGACCGAGGGCCTGAAGCAATTCGGCTCGTTGTTGGTCTGTTAAGTTCGTTGTTCGGAGATATTTCCCGTTAGTTCCGGTGGGAACGCAAGCGTCTGTTATGAGCATTCGCGACCCGGCATTGATTTCCAATTCATTTTCCCGAAGTCTGGTCAAAATCTTGCAGAGGACCCGAACCGTAACGTCAACCAACCACCTATCTTTCAGGCGAATCATGTTCTCCATTCCCCGAAAGTTCTCCTTCGCCGGCCCAAGAATGATTGGCATCACTTCTTGTTCAGTCTTGCCTAAAGTAGTAGCAGAAGTGAGAAGACCGTCTTCCGCGATAAGAGCTTCGGCTAGTTCCATGATTTCCCGACAGAACTCGGTCATAATCGCATTTGGAACTAAATGTGACCAGGATTCTATGTTGAGACAAGACTTTGAAACAAATCGCCACTGCTCGTTCCACCAGCGCAGCACTATAGCGACAGACTTTGAATTGAGAGTCTTTGTTCTGAGGACACCCGAAGTCGGGTCGGACAATCCTCTGAGAACATCCCTGCTCATATTGAGCAGAGGGCGGATAGGGCCCCAAGGAAATGGCGGTTTGAGGATTCTCTCCAGCGTCCAAACGATGGATGATAGAGTTTGTTCCGGATGGAGCTGAGACATGTGCTCTATGGCGCCACTTCGTGATAACTCACCGGTCCAGCTCTTGAGAATTTCGGCTGAGCCTTCGGCCAAGTTAGAATCGTCGTGGACGGACAGCCCTACAATAACCTGGAATGGCAACCGGTCTGCAAAAAGAAGATTCAAATCGGTGGCATCCACCTCGGATATTCGACCCAGAATCCTCGCTAGCACGTCGGCAATGCTACTGAGTGATGTGTTGAATCGTTGGCCAGACTCATCTAGTTTGTTGATGGTTTTGCGTGGTCGTATCTGTTCGACTGAGATGAGAGGACCAAGGGACACCAAGACAGACTTTGCCAAGGCCACTTGATCTCCGGAGGAGTCGAATATTTCCACAACGCCTTCCCAGAAAGCCTTTGAATCTCGGACAATTGTTGATTGGAGCTGCTTTCTGTTGTGAATAGCCTGGAACTCCTCCAAGAACATCTTCATGTCCAATTTCATAGCGGCGTTTAAGACTGACATGGCGGCGTCGGAGACCCTGAAAGTCGTCCAACCCTCTTGTGAATCTGGTGGTGGCCGCAGGCTCCCCAGTATGAGGTCCTTGTTCTTTACGACGAGATCGAAGGCGCAACCCGCGTATAGATGAGTTGTGCCAGATGCAGTCTGTGTACTGGGATCTAGGAAGGACTTTAGGGTAAAATTGATGGCATCAAAGCCAGCACGTATACATGCTGCTTGACCCGGTTCTCCGATGAATGGATCCTTTGCCAAAGTCGCAAATAGAGTGTGCATTAGAACCTCGCAAGCATCATATCTACGGTCACGACTCAAAGACATGAGCCAAGGTTGAATCCAGGATGTAGGAAAAGGTACAACATCTGAATCCATGCTGAAGCCAGTCCAGCAGTCGTCGAGAGATTGGCGAAGCAGAGTTTTGTAAACGGGACTAGCAAAGAGCAGGTCGGCAATTACGTTTGGCCTGGCATCACCGATTACATCCCAAAAGGCTTTGGGATAGTCTTTTAAGAAGATTGTTAGTACTCGAATCGTCACAACTAGCATGCCTTCCGAGGTGCAGGTCTGGATATGACGAAATAGCAAGTCGTAAATGCTTGAGCCCTGGCGCAATTCCAGACTTCGGAGACGGCTGTGAATCAGGTTTTCCGGCAGCTTAGTCAAAACGATTTCGAATCCTTCCCAGAAACGCTCAATAGCCAGGCGTTCTTCACTCGAGAGCTGAGGGGTAACTTGGATCCTGGCAATGTCATCTATCGCACTGGTCAACCCATTGCTCACGGCCCAGTCAAACTGGGCCTCCGTCATTGCTTTCGAGTCGATGGATTTCCAGTTCTCTTTTGCCCAATCTCGACGGGACTCATTCTTTTGATCAAATAAGAAGTATGTCATGCCAGGGAGTGGATCGCTCCGCCCCAGCTTGAGATAGCTCTTCCCTTGCAACCGCAGGAAGACGTACTGAAAAACTGCGCGTTGTTCAGGGCTTGACATGAACGGCATGCAGCAGAGGGTCTCATAAACTGCAATGAGTACTTCGGGTAGCTTCTCTCCTAACTGCGTTTTTTTGAAAACATCGCCCCTTGATTCGATTTTGGCGATGTATTCTTTGGCCCATTCAAGATGGCAACTAATTCTGGCGATATCGACTCGATTCAACATCTGTTCAATGTGTTCGATGACTTGTTCGTTCCATTTTCTGTTCTTGTCAGAAGGTCCCTTGTTCTATGCAAATCAAGTAGTGGAAAATCAGCAACGCACTCGGAAAACTTTTGGAGATGGAGCTGGCGTTGCATATGCCAATTGAGGACGCATTCGGAGCAACTCCTCAGTCCATCCTCAAGCCTATCTTTGAACTCCTCAGCCCATTTGCCCGCCTCGCTTTTATCAAATCCAAAGATCAAGCTGTTCCAGTACGTGATTTCGACGCGGTGACGGCCATCTTGGATACGCTGCTTTTTATTCTCCACGGTGATCTGGGATTCCGGGTCGTCAAAGGTTTTGTAGTTCTCGCGATCGTCGGAGTTGATTTTCGGGCAGAGTAGATGGCAGTCATGGGGGAGTTTCTGGAGTTCCTCGTACCACTTTGCCAGCTCCTCGTTAAGATCCGACATGTTGGCGTTGGGATCTCGTGCCCATGCCCCAGCATCTGCCAAGCGAGGGCAGGACCGCTAGGAACTTATCCAGGCTCGTATGCAGAACTTGGCGCTCTAGAGGCACGCTTTCGCTGTATTCAGGTGGCCTGCCTCGTCTTTCTTCTATAGAGCCGAGACTCAAAGATAGACCCGGCAAGGTCGGAGTTGTGGCAGGTGGAAAGGGTAAACGATCGTAGAAATCGAAATTAATTCAGGCGGGAAACCTGCCAGCTTCCGGTCCCATGCAGCTCTATCAATATGCAACACTTCTGCCGCGCCATAAATGCAGCCCAAGAACCTTTGTTTGGGAGTTGATAGAAGAGCCACGCGGGTGATGCCTGGAAGTTGAGGCGCCGACTTTGGAGAAGATACTTCGAAGCAGGTTGATGGCGGCAGGAACTGCTTGCCCTGCCTGTATGTGGTGAGTTGGTTGAGGGCGTGGCGCGTTGTGAGGCTGGTCCGTGCAGGCTGGTCCGTGCACGCCGGACTTGACTGACTCCCAATCTTCTTCAACCTCATCGCTCGTCATTGCTCAACATCACACAACCACGCCGCTCAGGACAAAGCAGGCTCCATCAACTGTTGGACATTTTGAATGCTTAACCGGCGGCTCTCGCACACTAGGTATTTCGCGTATTGTCAGTACATCTGTGTTTGAGCAGCGCCTCCATATTGCCCTCAATGCGCTCTCAGTATCACTACTCTATCGCATATAATCAGTCACCATGAGAAAATGGCGCCAGGAGAGTTACCTGCTCAAGAGGGTGCTTTCCCTCATTTATTCTTCGGCCCTCGGGCGATTGAATGAATATTCTCAGCAAATCCTGTGCACCTAGGCTTGCGAATTCTACAGACTACTACTCGCTGGCCTCGACAGAGCCTTGGCAACGTGCAGACTTTTAACTAGGGTCACTGCTACGAACCTTCTTCAACCAGTGCCAACAATGTCTTGAACCAAATATGGCATTTACCTCGGTGGTTGGATGGGGATGTTCAAGCGGCAGTTTGCACAGCGTCATCATGTCCAACATGGCTCGTCTCACCAATTATCCCGAGCCGCGGCGGCATCGTCGTATCTTCCATCCTAATAGTCAACGCATAATGAACCAAAAGTGACAATCTTCTCAAAGGGAGCATTCAATAATGCCTGACTGTGCAAATGGCAAGCAGCGAGCAGCAAACAGCTCTTACCACAAGCAATGAGATGGATTGGTAGTTGTTTTACATTCTTGCATCTCTCATCTCTCAATTATTACTGACCGAGGCTGCATGCATGTCCACTCTGTGACACGAGATGATCTGGCTCAACATCGACATTCTGCCATCTGTCTCCATTTGCTATTCTCATGCCCATTCAAGTCAAGTTTCTGAGCTCGTTTTCAGACCTACAGTTCAACTGAGGGATTGATGGCTCCTCCGGAAAGCCGCCTCTTTGACAAACCACACGACTTCCTCCCCTTTCAGCACAGGCCAGCTGTGCTTCGATAGTCATCAGGTTGTCCCCGACACAGTCCCTAGATTCCAGGATGGTGATGGCAACTCTTTCGGTAGTCTGTCTTGAAGAAGGTTGTCAGCGTGCCAGAAGCGCCAGCGTGGCTTCATCACATACGCTTGCTCTCGAGGACGATGAACCAGACCGCAGTAGCGATGCCCACATCATAGATTGGATCAGCAAGGTCGGAAGTATCACACAAACGCAGACATCTAGCCGTGCAGGAAACCAGCGTCAAACCAATTCTCTCTCGCAGCAAACCATTCAGATTGGGGATGTGATCGAAGTCAAAAATGCCATGATTGGTGATTACCGAGCAGACTTCATCCAAGTGATGCAGATTTCCATGGATACACCATCTGAGCGAAATTTCCGAGGTGTTCCTTTTACGAGAACACGAAATGTTTTCGGCTGGCTTCCCAAGAAGCTCAATGAAGTTTGCATGATGCTGCATTTTCAGCAACAAAACGGACCCGCCCCCGACGAGTCTGCACGATTGATTGATGTAAAAGAAGACCAAATTGTGAGGCGACGACACCTCATTATTACAAACGCAATGTTCCCAGAACATTCTGCGTTACAGGACATGCGATTCCGTCAGTCCATCAGAGGCGGAACCAGGGCGCTTAGGCGCCACATTGAACAGTCAGGCAATTTGATCTGTCGGTGGAAATGGATGGTATATTTCGGTGACGGCTCGGCTCCAAGAACTCTGGAACAAGTTTTTGAACGGATATCGGCTCAAGAAGTTTTGGACCGCCAATATCTTGTTTACGAAGAGATACTCTGTAATAGATGGAGGGGCGGCCTCACCAGAGGAGGTTCTTGGATTCCGGGCCAAGACTACGCCGCTCGGGGCATTGATATCACCGATACTTCGGGAACGCGGGCTAGAAAAACTCGAGTAAAAAACCAGAAATATACGTTATTTGATGCCTTTTCGGGCGCTGGGGGAGTCTCAAGGGGGGCTCAGAATGCGGGATTCAAGGTTATCCATGCGGTCGACAAATCACCAGATGTGTGGCAAACATATTCTCTAAATTTCCCCGAGACAGAGCTTCACAAACTAGCCATCGACGAATTCATCACCAAAACCGATGACACGTCCATTCGACCAGATGTGCTTCACATGTCTCCGCCATGTCAGTACTTCTCCCCAGCGCACACGCGACCTTGCAGCCGAGACGACGACAACAAGTTGGCGCAGTTAAGCAGCTCTGCGCTCGTGAAGAGGTTGCGCCCGAGACTCATCACTATGGAGCAGACTTTTGGACTAACTCATGATCGACATCAACCGCACTTCCGGACGCTCATTGGAGACCTGACGCAGCTTGGGTACTCTGTTCGATGGAAGGTTGTGGCATTGTGCACCTGGGGTTTGGCCCAAACACGCAGGAGACTTGTGATCATTGCCGCAGGACCAGGAGAGCAGTTACCAGGCTTTCCTCCGGCGACGCATTCTAAAACCGGAGGAAACGGGCTGCGTCCGTACACCACAATTCGGCAAGTTCTCAACACAATTCAGGTGGGCGACAATCTGCACAACCTTGCAGCCGCCGCCCGGTTCCCCACAAGGAGACCCCGTCTAAACTTCGACAGTTTGCTAGGAACCATACGAGCTAGCTACGCGGATTTCTACTATCCGGACGGAACACGAAACTTTACTCTAAGAGAGTATGCCTCGTTGCAAGGGTTCCCAAAGGCCCATAAATTCCGTGGAACTGCCGTCGCCGTGAAAAGACAGATAGGCAACGCCTTTCCTCCAAGCTGCGTCAAGCTCCTGTATAAGCATTTGGAAAGTTGGCTGCTGCAACAGGACCGTGTCGAGCCGCATCAACCCGAGACGAGTGATGTGATAATGATTGACGCAGAAATGCCAGATTTTGGCATCAGTGATTCAGACTCGCCGAGCATCATGGACCATATCATTGACCTGACCAGGGAAGACGCATCTGGAGCCCAGACCAGTATTATTACGTCCTCGCCATCACCACGTCCGGGGGGGGGGAGGCTCCGGATCGACTTCCCACAAGGCCGGTTTAAGGTGCCCAGGACCTGAGTAGCCCAGTTATGCCTCTGTTTTTCTTCGAGTACTGAAGACCGAGGGCTGTAATGCATATTCTAGGGTAGTAATGCGCTTCTTTCCGATGGCTGAAGTGCACGCGATGCGAGGAACGCAGCTGCAGCAGATGTCTGTACAACAGCGGCACTTCCCTTTTCTATCGTCATCTGGTTGCATAATGCTCCACAGCCTGAATTCAATAATGCCCAAGCTCACTGCAGCTCTATGGTGTATCTGTTTGGAATGGCAGTGGCCAGCTCAATGGACACAGCATCACAGTCTTGCCTTATTTGCCGCAAGATAGACACGTTACCATTCATGTCGAAATGCGAGCTACTATATATATATATCGAATGATGGCTGGGCTACCGGTCACAACTGCATCTCTTTTAAGGTTGCTCGCAGAGTTTGTGAGTCCGGCTTTTGCATGTTCCACTGGCAATAACTCGTTTATTGGTGACGGCCCTGGACAAGCATAGGCTAGGCTAGACATGCATGATGTTGATCTTGGTATTGAGATGAGACTTGACTGGCAGTCGCAAATGGTTTAAACCTTCGAAGGCAACGAAACCACGGCATGAACGCCCGAGGAACCGGCCTTGAATCTCCTGGACTGGATTAGAAAAAAACGGGGTTTGTTGTTGTAAACAACGACGCCATCTTGATACGGGATTTTGTCTTTCCGTTCTTCTTCGCTTCACTGGTTCTTTAAAAACAAAGAGTGTCGTTCTCAGTCTGTCGTTTTCCGCGCATGGGTGATTCTGTGTATGTAGATGCTGTTGACAAGGTAGAAATTGACTTCAAATAAATACAGCAGATACTCGATAATCTGCCGATAACATTGAACGAATGAGTCTGCTCGAGAAAACCTGTTCGGGAGTGGGCCGGGCGCGACGCCGGCACTACTCCGTCATCAATTAATCGGCAACCCCCATCACAAGCTTCCGACGCGGAACGGAGTACTAGTTAGAGCCACGACGAATCGAGAACACTCGCCTATATGTAAGCCACTATCAGCCAAATGGTCCCCAGGAATCGGTCAGCCACAGCCCATGTGCCCTTGTAAGCCCAGTTCCGAGGTCCTGGTCGGAGAATGGTGGGTTATGCTTGGCAGCGTGGACACGGCATCAAGTCATGCCAGGCATGCCAAGCCGTGTCTGGATTTTCGTGTTTCTGACTGGTCATGAGACAAGATAGCATGACTAGGGGAGAAGGCCGCGGCTGAGAGAATCGTATTGCCAGCATTGATATCGGAACTACTCCGTATTGTCGGCTGGATTCACGGAAATCAAGAGCAAAAGCAGAGTCCGGTAGTGTGAGCCAGCGGCTGGTGGGCCTCGATGGTAGGGGACGCGGGTTCGCGTTTCATCACAGCCATGTATCTGACAACGGACGTGGCTTTTGAATCTTTCAGGCGCATGCAAGTCCGGTTGGTCTCGATGGCGCGTGGGATTATCCCACTCGAGTCCGTCCGTCCACTGCCACCTAGGTTGATCGTCGAGGAGTCAACAAATATGCACCGGGTCAAACCTATAGTCGCGGGGACAAACTTGCCCCCTTCAGAATCACAAGCAGCCATTGGCATAGCCGGCTTGCTGCTAGGTTGTATGTAGTAACTATGTATATCCGTGTACGGAGCGCAAGTAGGCTCGTAGCACGAGCCCGAGTATTCTGTAAAGCGCAAGGACGCCCACGCGGCTGGGACCACGAACCGATCGACCGACTGGGGCGGAGAGCCGTTCTTGGTGACGTGGTTGAACGATCTTGATGTCAGAACGGAGTAGTCCTTTCTTCTTGGTACGGAACTTTTTGAAGTCTTGAACATTGAGCGCGAGAACTGACCGGATGAGTCTAAGGCTGCAATTAAAGAGCATGCCGCGCCACCTCCTTCCTGCCTGCGGAAAATAGCCACTAGTCAATCATGCCAGCCAGCCAGTTTATGGCGCAGTGAAAGTCCGGGATGAGGGCTGGCCCATATTGGTGCAGCCGCGTGGTGGCAGCTGAAGCTGCTGTGTCACAAGACAAATTGATTGTCCAATACGGAGTACGGAGAACACACGGTTCTATATATGACAGGACAACAAAGGACTCCTTGCAAGTAGCATCGCCTGCGGTCCGGATGCGGGTCGATCCTTAAAGCAAGACTTACATCTCAGATGCAACGCAGTAATATGCACGAACGTGCCGCAAATGCAGCACACATGGTTGTAGTGGCTGCAAAGCGATGAGACTGTCAAGTTGCCGTGGGTAGCACTTGTTCCAAACGGTCAAGCATCTTCCCCTCGCCAACCAATATTCGTGGCATATTCACCAGTGGCACTCCGTACGTTGGGAGTCGTTCTCAACGACCACCTTGTCGCGAGTTTAGACGTCGACAACCAAGCGGCTGCCCGTTCACCGACCGAGTACGCCGTACTTGGACTTTTGAACACTCCGTGCCAGGCCAGGCCAACTGTAGACTAACACGAGGTCCGGTGTCGGGCTGGGGCAAAGACCAATGGGGCAGAGCGGCGAGAACCCGGGCGTCTCCTGGCGGGTGAGCAAGGGGGCAGGGACGATTTGATGGGAGGCGCAACGCCACCAGCCACGTTGAAGGGTAGGCCGAATGCTAGAAGTTGGTGGCAATGGAGACGTGAGCGGCGTGGGTCAAAGCAGCCCATCATCATCATCGTCGTCGCTCCAAGGGTCCCACGTATCCACCCATCTATTGCGACGCCCAGGGACCGTCGTTGCACGGATATCCTCTGAATTCGCAGGGCCCGTCCACAACGGACGGCAATCTGGAACGGGGAGAAAAAGCATCTCTTTTGTGCCTGCCCCGAGTAATGACCATGGGTGGCTGCTGCTGCAACCTTGATTCAAACATGCAGGCCTGCTGTTGTACAAAGGACGTCAAATATTGCGGACCGCAGCAGTTCCCTGCCCATGAAGCCGAGACTCTCCTCTCCAGACAGAGTCCTCTCGAATAACCCCACCCGCCACCACGTGAGAAGCACATGCCAAAAGCCAGGATAATGCAATACTGTCGACCGTCGGAACTAGTGGCCAAGAACGACGCTGGCGCTCAGCTCTGTGAGTAGTGTGTGCTCCATCGGCTGCACATGGATAAAAAGCGGACGAACGAGTCCAAGCAAGCAATGAGGGGTACTGAAACGTATTGCGTGCTGTAGCCTCAGCCGGTAGGGCAGCTGGTGGTTCTGAAATTCAGTTGGCGCTCTCAAACAAGCCTTGATGGGGTTGCTGAAGTGCAAAGTTGCGAGGACATTGTTTGTGGTGTTGTGGTCGCCAATAGTTTGACGAGGCAGGTTGTGGTTGCAGCAATCAGGACTGGGGCTGGAAAGTGGAAAGGGAAAAGAGGGAGGGAGCGAGAGAGCGAAGAGAGAGAGAGAGAGAGAGAGATCGAGTGTGTGCGTATGTGAGAGTGTGTACGTGTTTGTATGTGAGCGTGTGTGTGTGTGTGTAGCATTCGGTGCGGAACATAAGAGTGGTGATTTCCCGTCGCACCACATCTCGCAGGCAAGCCTTATCCTCCTGTCGTCAGATACCCGTGGGAAGACATGTCAAAGAACCTGGCCTGCATCTTCACCGAGTGCGAGGGGAGGGATGGACCATTGTGGCCCTTCATAACACCTCTGATCTCTCTCTCTCGAAAAAAAAAAGAGGTGGTGGTG
The DNA here is from genome assembly GCF_000804445.1 of Metarhizium album ARSEF 1941. Lineage (NCBI taxonomy): Eukaryota > Fungi > Ascomycota > Sordariomycetes > Hypocreales > Clavicipitaceae > Metarhizium > Metarhizium album. The sequence goes on along the minus strand of NW_024467580.1, from coordinate 300,569 downwards.
TTGATGATGCTGAAGATGCAACAATTGAGACACTAGCAGGGTTCAGGGTTGGCAGGCGAGGCGGACGTAACCAGATCGAGTAAGCCGGCCAGCGCCTTTGTCTGCATATAACAGCAGGAGGCTGGGTTGAGCGTGTTGGAAATTGTTGGAAAGGAGGCTATTTTTTTTTGGTGATGGACGTTGGATGGAATACTTTATGGTTGTTATTGTCATTGGACTCGAATGGCACCGCATTGAAAAAACCGTCGCTCGTGGGCTGTCTCGGGCTCGCTGACTGAGGTTCCGCAGGCGGAACATGGAATGCTCCTTCCCTCCTTCCGTCGGGAGCTTGCGTGTGCTGTGCGCACCGTTGGAGCATGTACGGAGCATTACGGAGTGGACTGGCATATTAAAAACTGTGCGGTGCCGTGGTCGATTTTCCACTGCGATACTATTCGCGCACGAGGACCACGGAAACACTGCATAGACGAAAATTTGCGCGTCGACGTTTTCCCGATGAAAGCAAAGAGTCGCCGTGGAACGCGGACGATTCAATTCTGCGCCCGTCTTCTGGGCCATGTACGGAGTAGACATGAATGCTTTCAAGGTATCACTACTCCGTACCGCCGAGTTGGTTGGTCGCGGCCTACCAACTGCGCCTGGGAAGCACTCCGTAATCAAATACCAAAGTACTTACCTACTTAGTACTATGTACTTGGTAATAAAAGCCCAGGTGTTGCCAAGTGGCCCCCAGCGCCTGGCTGGAGACCTCGGGACCCGCCGAGCGGCCGGACTTTCGGCGGATGGTGAGACAAATGCTCCGCACGCTGGGCCCAGGGCCTGGGTGGCCTGGGCGGCTCGAAGGTCAAGTCAACGTTGACTGGTGTGAGGCAGTCTTGTCTGGATGAAGTACTCTGTTTTTAGTAGTTTTTGTCAATCCACATGTGCGCTCCCGCTGTTGCTGCTGCTGCAGCTGATGGCCGTGATTTGTACATTCAAGTACGGAGTACCCGGGAAGTACTCAGGTACTTGCTATAACAACGTCGAAATACCGCCGCCAGGACAAAAGCTGTACAATAACTTACTCACGTAAGTAAAGCAAGGACCAAGGGCACGTAAGTCCTTGAGACTCAAGTAAGGAGCCTGCACGAGCTGAGTGCGCAGGTGAGCGACCGACAACTGACTGGCCGCCATTCCGGCTCTCTCCGTCATCGCTCTGGATTCTCCAGATGCCCCGGATGCCCCAGATGCCCCATAGACGTCCAGGTCCGCCCTCTGCGTCTGCAACCAGCGGTCCATGGTTCAATGCTGGGTGCTGCAGAACGGCGCCTCTACCGGAGGACAGCAGCCCCCCCTCCCCTCTCCCAGCTGGTAGTTACCGAGTACCGAGTACGGATGGACTACACGCGCCTCTCTCTTGGGTCTTTCTGTCGCTCCTGCCTGCCTGCACTCGTCTGTCCGCCTCCTCCCGCTCTCTCCTCTCGGCCTTGTAGTCTTTTTGCTTCACCCACCACTTCACCTCGTCCCATATACCCATCCGCCTCGCGACGTCCCCGGCCGCTCCTGGGCCTGTTGTCGCCATGGATCCCACCATGACAGAACACGACTTTCGATTTCCTCGCCGGCCCCATCATCCGGGCCGTGGTGGTGATGCCGACGAGCATGGAGGGCCCGGCCGCCAGCCCCTCGGCCTCGACGCTGCCAACTCGGAATTGATCCAGGCCGTTGCCATCGCCAACGACAAGTTGCTTGGTAGCGCCTTGTTTCCATCTCTCGACAATGCCGCCGCCGAAGACTCCCCGTCCATTGACCAGCTTCGCCGCGACGACCCGCTTGCCGCTCAGGTCTGGAAGTTCTTCACCAAGACGAAGCAGCATTTGCCGAACCAACAGCGCCTCGAGAACCTCACCTGGCGCATGATGGCTCTGAGCATGCGCAAGCAGAAGCAGGAGGATGAGGCCCGTCGGCAAACAGACCAACAGGCCCGGTATGTGGTTTTTCATATTTTATCCAGTCGCATGCATGTGAAACCGTGTTTGAATCCCCGCAACCGCCATTGTCCGTTCCTATTGCATCATCTTGGCCGGAGCACTTTGGCTAACAAAGAAGGGCTTTCTCATCTGCCCACCCCGGCTGTCTAGACTCAACCTCCCATCAGGAGCATCCCATAATGCGCCCAGTGGAATTGCTCAATTGCGAAAGTCTACAGAAATCAATGCCGCCGCCGGCGCGGACGCCATGAATCTCGACGATTTCATCTATTCGGAAAATGTCGCTACCCCTTCAGGCCTCATGTCCCCGCCGCCAGCTCCCAGGCGTGAAAGTGCATGTGCGCTATCGGCTTCAGGAATTCCCATCAAGACTCGCAAGCCGTCTTCCTCTTCCAACCACTTTGTCCCTCAGTCTGTACCCCATTACCAACGAACGGGTAACAATGAATTCAACTACGTCCAACGTCACCAACGCAAGACCAGCATTGATGAGCGTCGTGTGAGTGGCATCCCCCATTCTATTTTGCCAACTTTATATGCCTCAATGTCTCTGCCACATTGTAAAATCCCAAGTGTCTCATGTTGCAGTCCTTCCTTTTTTTTTTTTTTTTTTTTTGTTT